>NC_036163.2:0-300000 GCF_900002375.2 Plasmodium berghei ANKA
CTGAACCCTGAACCCTGAAACCCTAAACCCTGAACCCTAAACCCTAAACCCTGAACCCTAAACCCTGAACCCTAAAACCCTGAACCCTGAACCCTAAACCCTAAACCCTGAACCCTGAATTAAATTGCAAACATTTTATTTAGTAAATTTGAAATTAAAAATAATAAAAAATATCACATAAAACAGGATTTATTATAAATTTTATGATGAATTTGTAATATTATTATTGTAGTTGTGCAATTGCAACCATAATAAGCAATTTAACCTCAAATTAGTCTCTTTTAATGCTTAAAATGTAAAGACATGCTTTATACCAAAACTAATGAAAAAAACACCAAAACTATTACTTTTATATAATCTTATTATAATGTATTTCTCCCATAATCGCTTATTCATTGGCATATGTATCCACAAATATCATCATATTCAAATCATATATATCAAATTTTATATTAAAGTTAATATATTTTTTATAATCATTCCTATTTGCATTTTAAATGGTAGTTTTGCTATCAGTTACACACAATTGGTAGTGTATAATATTGCTTTTGTTCGATGTCTTGCAAATATAAGGTATATTAACCCCATATGTATGAATATCTTACAAATTTTAGTTTTTATTTTAGCTTAACGAACCATGATAAAAAGTTTGTGTATTCATAATGCAATATATATAATATTTATATTATTTATTTTTTGATATTCAGTATTGGGGAGACCATTGGTTTTTATTGTTTTCTTATAAAGAACAATTTAAATAAAAAATATATTGAATTTATAAATTCAATTAAGTATGCGCATTAATAATTAAATAGTCGTATTAATCTTTATTTTTTTAAATAAATATTAATTTTTAACGTTTTATTTATCATGTCCAAAATGAATAAAGGATATATTAAAATTTGGGTTTCTCTTTTAACCGTATTCATATATATGAGCCGTAAAACCCTTGCAGCTGAACTTTCTCTAGAAAAAGTTACTCTAGGCAAATTTGTGTAATCAAATAGGACAATATATGTGTTTCATATAAGAGAATATTATATACATATTTATGTAAATACACACCTGTATAACTTTGGATAGTTAGTATACCATTTTACAAATTATTTTTTTTACAAATTATTTTTTTACAAATTATTTTTTTTACAATTAAAAATGTAAATATTAATTAAAAATATATCCATTTTGGCCAATGATGAATCGGATAAAGGACATGAACAAAACACCCCACTATTATGCACAGATCCTGAAGAAATTGAACAAGCAACAAAACGTATGAATATACCTGAGTCACTTTTACAACACCATGGTACAAATACAGATAATTACGATTTAATTACTGATATTGATTTTGATACAAATATATATTTTAAGAAACATGAAAATGCATACATTGAAAAACTTAATTTTAAAATTCGAACCCCCGATAAAATATGAATTAAAGAGAAAAATATTACAATCTATAAAGTTAACCCCAAATAAAAAAATTATTATATATTTTTTCCCATTAGTATAATGATATAGTAAACAAACTATGGAATCCACATGGTGATCAATGTTATGATGAAAACTTTATTAATGGTATACAAAAAAAATAATCATTCTATTTAATGCATGGTTGTTACTCCTTATGTGTCGTTTCTTGCCTTATTATTTCCAATTTTATATGATCCAAAATTGGGGTTTTTATTGTGCTAATTCCATAGTATTTTATTTTTATGTATCCAATTTTATAATTTTTTTAGGAATAATTACTCATGTATATAATCCAAATTTAATAATCATACAACAACGTTACCGAAATCCTACGCAATCATCTCCAAAATATCCTTATCCTTTAGCCACAAAAGTTGAAGTAAAAATTATTTCTGTTCATATTAAATGATTGCACCATAATTTATACAAATGATGTATTTTTATATCCATTTTGTAGATATCAAAAGACACAACTATAATGGTCTGTGGTTCAACAAATATAAATGACCACAACAATGCCAATCAAAAAACATATATAAACACAATCTCCGAATTTTCAAATTCATTAAAAATTGATATTGATTCGGAAGAGGATATTAAAAAGGAAAAATTAGAAAAATATATTTTAACTTATCTGGATTTATAATTAAAAAAAAGACGAATTAATTGATATTACCTATGTTACCTCTGTAAAGCAATATAAACAATTTAATAGCATAATAATCTTATTTCATCATTTATTTTACATTTTTATTGCGTTATTCTCATTTTAACATTTATCAAAAAATATACTCTGAATAAATACACATATTTATAATATATGATATCCATCTTCCAAAAAATTGAAACATTTCTTATATACATTTATCCATTTTTTTCGTAGATGAATGTGAATGCCCCTTTTGTCCCAATGTTTATTAATATACTAAATAAAGCATCAAAATTGATAGTTATTATGCACTTAAAAAATATTTTTTATAATGTATAAACATATATTTCCCATTGTATCTTTTAAACAATTTAATATTCTGATACATATATTAAAAAATTCATTTGTTTTCATGGATGACACCTATTTTAAATTACCATCACAAAACCTCTTTTTTCCGTTTTATGAATTCTTACTTTGTATATAATTTGCTCATATATTCTTTATATAAAGATTCATATGCAGGTATTTAATTTTGTCAACAGACAAATATAAGTGTTATAATTTGTGCAAATATTTTATTTACGCCCATTCTTTCATTTAATGTTCATCATACCTTTTTCTAATATAATGCAAATTTTGGTCAAATCATAGTATTTGAAAATTAAATTACATTGTCCTATTTTCTAAGTGTATATGCATAACTTTTAAATTATTATTAATATATATAATTTTTTTTTTAATTCTCTTCAATAACTTTATTTACATCCAAAATTTTCTCTACACATAAATTTTATTTATATATTTATTTTTTAACTGTTTTAAAATATAATTTATTTATAACTCAAAATTATAATGTTTAAAAATTAATAATGATCAATCTAATATTATACCTTCATAATAAATAATATAAAACTATTTCTATAATTTTAATTTAAAACCTTACCATAAAATTATACTATATATAATCGAAAGTTAAAAGGATACTATCCCTATATCTATAATGTAATTTTTTATTAATATGTATATTTTTATTGTATTATTTAAAATGATTGATGCATAAAACATCTTTTATAGACATCGTTGTGTTGCCAAACCTCGATTGATGTTTTATGAATCTATATTTTATGACTACCTATTCTATATTGGTAATATGTTTAATTAATCTTAAAAACACATTTTAACCTGAATGTATTTATAATGTAGATGAATACTCAAAATGAATTTTATTATAATTAATACCCAACTTCATACATAATAATAATATTGTACTGTTCGATTATCAAAATACAATTTAAATTAAAACAAATAATAAGTTTTACTAAATAAAATGTTTTATTAAATAAAGAAACATATTCTGTTATGCACATTTCAATATAGTTATGATTAACAAGCTCTATATAATAAATAATTATCATGTATCATAATATGAATTAATATAGACATTTTATTTTAATCTTATTAAATCCATATGAACACTCAATTATATATAACTTATGAAAAAAATGGAATGTGGCCCTTTTCATATTAATGGTTATATCCACTTATGGGTTCCATATTTGGTCTTTTGAACTTCTCGAAATTAAACATACGCGTATAGTACATATATTAAATTAGTGTTCAAATTATAAAAAATAAATAAGGATATAAGATTTAACCCTAACCCAATTATGGGGTCCACGACCTGAACCCTGACCCACAATATAAAAACTATATAAAAATTATGCAAAAATTATGACCAAAAATTACTTCTTAATAGACAGTTTCCTAAAATATATAAATAATTATTATTATTCTTAAATTGTCACTCTCTTCGAATCATATACTAATTATCCATTTTCTTCTTAATGATTTTAGCTTTTTTCTTAAATTTTTTTGAACTTTTCTCCGAAATCCAAATAACGAATGCTAATATAAAATGTTAAGAAGCGTACGGTTGTTTGTTAATGTTTACATATATATAGTATTTTTTTTTAATTCCTTATTATTTACCTTATATCCAATTCCTAAAAATAATGCTATTGCACCAAATACCGATAAAACTGTAAATAAGTTGTTTCCTATCGACGACCTTGATGATGCAACTTCAGATGTTTGTGCAGAAGTTTGTTCAGAACTTTTTACAGAAATTTGTGTTGTTTTTATCTCTGGAAGGAGTGGAAACTTGCTATTTTGAACATTTTTACATTTATTTTTTAAATTATTATAATCAGTTGATAAAGTAGACAACATTTTATTATAGGAACTGCTATTAGTGTTATTATAATCTTTGTTAAGGTCTTTATATTTTTCAACAAATTCTTTAGCTTTTCCCGAACAGTTTGTGCAATTTTTATTGTCGTCATCAAATTCAGTATACATTTCACATAATTTTTTAAATGCATCATAAAATTTAGATATATCTTTAATATTCATATTCATCAATTTTATTTTATTTTCTATAACACTCTTATTAATATTAAAATCATTAGTTATATGCTCATTATATTTACTATTTGTGTTTATATGTTCAGTATAAAAATCGTATAATTTGGTGTTTCCATTTTGTGTTTTTTGATTTAGTTTATAACTTAACCATAAAATAGCATATTCAGCAATTTTATCACTCTCTAATTTTTCATTATGATTAATACCATTAAATAAAGTTACTAATGCTATAAAAGTAGAAATAACTTTTTTGACATCAGTATCACAGTTATTATCAGGGCAATAATACTTAAAATAACCAATAGAATTATGTCCTCCCTGGTTTTTCGGATCATTAGCAAAATTATCAATCTCACTAATTATATAACACTACGAATATATTTTACGAATTAAACAAAAAATGTATTAATATAAATGTTACTAAAATTAAAATTAATATAATTTGTAGGAATGCAACATACGAATAATATAAGAAAAAATGTATATACCACTCTAAAAGACATTATAATGAAATTCTGTTATAATTTGGAGATTATGCGGGGTGATGTTGTTTATATATATTGCATAGAATATATGGTATATTTACTCAAGATCTTTACATATAAATTATCTTTCGTTAGACATATTATTCTTAATTTTAACTTCATGTAAAATAATAATACATTAGTATTACTAAAATTATATTATACTTATTTTATGGCAGTTAGCTAAATTACCTTAAATAGAAGGTTGCTTATACACTTTTGCCATATGTATATATGATGAATTTTATACAAAAAATACTATTCTTACTAACACTTGGTATAACTTTATTATAAAAATAGATATACTTTTATAATGAATTTAACAAATATATACTTATACATATGCTTTAATATAGAACACAAACAACGTCATAAAACTCAAATACTACACAAATACAAAAAATTAAGAAAGTTATTATTATTAGAATTCTTAAAATATATAAATAGTGATTTTTTAAATATATTAAATTTGTGTATACTTGTTTCTTATAATATATATTATAGTTTTTTCTAAAATAATAGCATTTTCAAATTTAGTTACATGCCTCATTTTCTATACAAATTATTTAAATTTATATTATTTGTATTTAATATAGATAAATTAAAAAATAATTTTAATGCGTTAAATAACTTTATTTTTATTCCTGCATATCCCAATTTAGAAGTATTCTCTGTTGGATAATTTTATTATATATTTTCCCATCTTTTACATTATTTAAAATAACAATTAGCACTGGACCAGTATTTATAAGCTTAAACAAGTATTTGAATGCATATTATTTTTAAAAAAATGCTTAGTAAATATTAACACATAAATAAGTATTGATGCAAATTTTAAAGTATAATATAAAGTTATGTTTAATTAGGTTGTTATATTGCATTTTAAGAGAAGAGAGATAAGATATATTTTCTCTTTTACTATATAAATTTAGATAAATATTCGCTAAATGTTTTGCACAGTTCATTTTTATTTTATATATTCTATTGTTATAGTTATTAATGCATATACGTTAAACTAATTTATTAAAAATTCTATATGTTATTAATTCTATGGTAAAATAATGTTGTTTTAGATTAAAAAATTATTATTCAATAAAAACTAATAATATAATACAAGTTAATATGGAATAATAAAATGGCAATTAACATGAATTGAGTCTTCATCATTTTCTCCATGGATCCAAATTTTTATAATATAAAACCACATATCTCCAAATTGAATCTTTAACAAAAATATATAACATTGATACCTTTATAATGCATTATTATGTGTTTTTTCGATAATATTAATGTTTAATTATATGAAGGTTTCACAATAAAATAATATTTCAATATTAGTTATTGGTAGAGTATTTTATTAGTTTATATGTATAAGCATATAATAATAACGCATTTTGTCTATCATATTATTTATAATTACTAGAACTATAACATTAAATTTTATTAATATACTTATATTTTTTCAATTTACTATTTATAATATATTTCCAATTTATATATACATCATATCATTAAAACTTACAAATTAATAGTGATTAACATGTTAGTATACCTTATGATAAATAAATTATGGCGTATAAATCAATTTCTATTAATACAAATATAAAGGAATCATAAAAAAGGAATAGTGCACAATTAAAACTTATAAAAATATTGTATATGTAGTGCGATTTTTATTGTATTATTAAACATGTTAGATGCATAAAACATATTTTATAGATATCGTTGTACTGCCGAATCCCAATCGATATTTGATGATTATCTATATTTGATGATTATCTATTATATATTGGTAATATGTTTAATTAATATTAAAAACACACATATTAATATGAATATATATTGTAGTATAGACAATTGTTCCAAATGAATCTAATTATAATTTATACCCTCATATATAAAACTATTATACTATTCGGTTATCAAAATAAGACTTAAATTAAAACAAATGATACAAATAAGTTTTACTAAATAAAATGTTTTTTCAAATAAAGAAGCATATTATGATATCCATAATTCAATATAGCTCTGGGTTATCAAGGATTATATAATAGGCAATTATCATATAGAATAATATGAATTCATATATAGTCAACATCTATATTAATATATTCAATATGCTATTTTAATCATATTAAATCAATATTACACTTTATGGAAAAAATGTTATGCAACCCCTTTCGTATTAATGACTATGCTCCTTTGGGGGTGTATACTTGGACTTAATTTCGAGATTAAACATACGAGTATAGTATATATATATTTAATCATCATTTATAGACAAATAAATATGATCAAATTATAAACAAATTAATAAAAATATAACCCTAACTCAAAGAATAGATTCCGTAGAGCAAAACTATAACCCACAGTACAGGACCATGACCCAAAATACAAGTTTTCCAAAACGCAACTCTAAACATAAATCTGAACCATAAACATTTAACAAATGCCAAATAAATATAAATTTATTATATATTAAATTAAAATTTACATAATAATAAAATTAATAATAAAATATGCAATTAAATAAAATTCCATTATTATATAAAATGTAAAAGTATAACTTTTATACCATAAAATATTAAATATGTTATTTTTAATCATTTAAACAAATATAATAAAACATAATAATAAAAATTGGTTATTTAAATTTAAATTTAATGATTTTCTTCAGTTTAGTAGCTATGTCAGCTGAAATTAGTGTAACTATAACCAAAAATGGTATTGATAACGTCCCTGACAATATTCCCATCATAGAAATTCCAATCAACAACAGTCCTCTCTTCAATATTTTTTTGGCCGCTTTATCTGCCCTTCGATGATTTTCTAATTCATTATTACTACTTAAATCGATCTTATTATTTTCTGTCCCCAAGACATGTTCACAATTTTCCAATTGTCTAAAATTTTCATGCTCTGATACAGAATTATTTTCATCTTTTTTTGTTATTTTTTTATTCTCTATTGATTGTATTGCTAATTCATCATTTCTTTTATTATCAAACTCTTTTTTTACTTCTTCTAATTCTTTTCGAAACTCATTAATTATTTTTTTTGTCTTATTATCTACATTTTTGAAATCAAGTAATGTGTTATTTTCTTTATGCTTCTTTATATGTGAATCTATAAGATTTCGAAGTTGTACTATTTCTTCGTCATCGCCATTGCAGTCATTAACTTGATTTGCAAGATTCAAAGTTGATTGATAAAAATCATACAAATCAAATTCGTTATCTGCATATGCTAATATCCTATTATTTCTAAAGTTTATTACATTCCTTTCAAGGCATATCCCTCTATCGTTTACAAAGTATAGTTCCTGAAAAAAAAATGAGATATTTATTAACATATATATAACTAGTTTTAACTGTTTCTTTAACTAAGTGTTTTACCAATACATGAAACAATAATATAAAATTAATGTAAAACAAATGATACAAAAACTATAATGAAATATTATTAATAATAAAATAATGTGTAACTTACATTTTTGCCATATTCAAAAGAACAAATAACAATTGAAAAAAGAACATATTTTAAAATACTGACTCTCATTTTTAGATTTATTTATGTATTAAATAAATGAAATAATGTTGATAACTTGATATTTATTCCCAAAATATTAATGTTTACTATAGTTTTTTGTTCTAAAATTTATAAATAAATTATATATCTATAAATAACAAATTTTATTTCATTTATTAATTTTTTCTATTTTCTTAGAATTCATTAATTCAATGTTGTAATAAATTTCGTTATATTCATTAAAATTGTTTATGGATATAAATACTATATTTTTTTCAAATCAATATTAACTTTTATCTAAAAAATACACCGTTTTTAATATAATTTATAATACATTGGTGCTTTTAGTGGTACGGTTTTAATATTTTATAAACTTATATTTTTCTATTAATGTTTAATACGAAAAAATTAATAAATATCAATTAAAATAATAAAATATTAGATACATATCTTTTTTTTATATGAATAAATACAAACATATAATGAAAACATTAACAAATCACCATTGATATTTACATTTAAATCGTTTCTAATTTATTATAATATTTCTCCAATTTTAAATATTAATAATTTTCTCCACTTTACCGATTTTGTGGAAAAACATATTTTTTTATTATTTTCTTACTTTTATATTTTTATTTTAAATGATTGATCTTCTATTAGGTAATAACAACATTGTTTTTTTCTATTATATATATGTAATTCCATAGATAATGAAATGCTTTATAAATTTTAGATTTAATTTAGTTAATTATAAAAATATAAAACTTGTGCATTAATAATGCTATATATTAAAAATGTTACTTATATAATTAAAGTTATTTATTTTTATCACAACATTTGATGAACCAAAACCCATAATAGTATGTACATTCGTTATTTATGAAATTTTTGGTTATCCGCTGCTTGCAATCAAACTAATTAAATATAAAATATCTTGAATTTATAAATATAATAAAGTTATACAAAATTGAAATTTAAATATATGTTTTTTAAATAAATCTTATTTTTATTGTTTTTTCGAATATTTGTTGCTTCGATTCCAATTTTATTTATATAGTTTTTCTAATTCCTAATTTATAGTTTTTAATCTAAAAAAAATATAATTAAATTTATTAATATTTTGTTTATTAAAATCGAAAATGAGTAAAGGATATATTAAAATCATTTTTTCTCTTTTAATTTCATCCGTATATATGAGCAATAAAACTTTTGCAGCTGAGGCTAATTCAGATATTGAAGCTTTACGAAAATTTGCTCGACCACCTAACATGTAAGAAAATATGACAGTATATATATTCACATCGAATATAATTCGTATTTATGGAAATGTATATCTACATAAGATTGAATAGTAAAAACATCAGTCTATAAATTCATTTATATTTTTTCTTTGCAAATTAAAAGAAGATCGATTTTTCCCAATGATTATTCAGAAGGAGCGATTGAAGAACAATCCTTTAACTCATGTGTATACCCTCAAGAAATTGAAATAGCAGAAAAGGTTATGAATGAAGCTGAACGGTTATTACAATACCATGCTGAAAGTACGGATGATTACAAATTATATCATAAATTCAGTAAGGATTCAATTGCATATTATAAGAAACATGGAAATACATTAATTTTTAAATTTAATCATAAAATCAAATACCCAGACAAGGCATGAATTAACAAGGAAGCATTTTTAAGCCATAATATTAAGTTAAAATTAAAAAATAATTATTACATATATATATGCGTTTTCCCTGTTCATTAGTATAATTATATAATAAGCATTTTATGGAATTCAAATGCCAAATATGTTGGTGGTCAAATTGTTAAAGGTATTAACCAAATAATCAATCAATTTAATATACGATTCCCAATATCCAATATTTCATCTTTTATTATTTCCAATATTCTATAATACTGTTTTTTGTCTCTTACTCGTTAATTTTCGTAATATCCTAATTTATATTTATGTAAACATATAATTTTTTTTAGAAAAAGTTGCACGTGCATACTCTCCAAATTTAATGATGATCCAACAGCGTTACAAAAATGATGCTATATCGTTCCATGGATATTACTATGCTTTAGCAAAAAAAGTTCAAGTAAGGAAACATTTGTTTTCGTTCATCCCTCTAAAAATGAAAATTTACACATTATATAGTGTAATTTATGCAAAACATATATATATTTTTGATTCATTTTTAGGTATCAGACGACACAACTATAATTGTCTATGCATCATCTGATGTAAATGACTATAACAGTGTCAATAAAAAAAAATATACAAACACTATTTTAGAAAGTGCAAACTCATTCAAACCAAAAATTTATTCAGAAAAGGATATTAGAAATGGAGAATTGACAAGAATGTTTGTTAACTTATCTGGATTTATAATTCAAAAAAAAGGAATTGCGTTGATATTACCTATCTCAACTCTGTAAGCAATCTAAAAATTTTAATAACTTAATAATTTTATTCCACGATTTATTTTGTTATTTCGTTATCCTATTTTATCACTTATAAAAAATACATACCATTTATATAAATGTAAATATTTATAATATATGATGTTCATCCGCATAAAACTATAATATTTGCTTTTATATATTTATCCGTTTTTGTTTTTTGTTTGCAGATTAATATTAATACCCCTATTTTTGAAGATTTATTAATTATAATAGTTAATTCATCACAAATACTAAATATTATGAGATCAACCACCACAACTTCCAAGAAATTGTGTGCATTCCTCATAATATTTTTGATCATTTTAATGTTGTAATACATTATTAATAAAATAAATATGCTTTCATATATGATGCCTATTTTAATTTATTTCCATAACTACATTTTTTAATACAGTTTGCTTTCTATATAATT
Source organism: Plasmodium berghei ANKA (assembly GCF_900002375.2). Lineage (NCBI taxonomy): Eukaryota > Apicomplexa > Aconoidasida > Haemosporida > Plasmodiidae > Plasmodium > Plasmodium berghei. The sequence goes on from NC_036163.2 coordinate 11,480, forward strand.
TCTTTACATCGTTTTAACATAAAGCTGTATATATTTATTTTGGTGGACATCGTAAATATAACCATTATAATTTGGGAAAAATATTTCTTTATTCTCCCTTTTCATATTAATATTGATAATCCTTTTATATGTAGAAATATATAAATTAGTATTTTTCTGGTACTATTCCCCTTATTTTCATTATGCATATACAACTCCCCATTGTTATTATCAAGCTTAGAAACCATTAAATATATCAATAATCATCCTCTAAATCACCTATTAATGATTTATTTTCTCTTTATTTTTTTCTCATTGGAACTGTTTTCGAAATCCAAATAACGAATACTAATATAAAATGTTAAGAAGCGTATTATTTTTTGTTAACGTTTACATATATATAATTAAAATAATTTTTAAATGTAATATTTTTTAATTCCTTATTATTCACCTTATAAGAAACTCACAAAAAAATGATATTGCACCAAATATCGATACTGGAATTAATTTGTTATCGACGAACTTGATGATGTAACTTCAAAATTTTTTGCAGAATTAGTTGCAGAATCTTGTTCAGAACTTTTTACAGAAATTTGTGTTGTTTATATAGGTGGAAAAAATTGAATATTGCTACATTTATTTTTTAAATTATTATAATCAGTTGATAATGTAGACAATATTTTATTATATGAACTGCCTTTATTATTAAGTTCTTTATATTTATCCGAACATTTTTTGCAATCTTGTTTGTTTGCATTAAATTCATAATACATTTCACATAATGATATAAACGCACCATAAAATTTAGATGTATTTTCAATATTAATATTCAACAAATCCTTTTTTTTATCTATGATTTCCTTATAATTTGCACATCCTGCTTTATTTTTTAATGAATTACTACAATCTTTGTCAGATTTATTACAATTAGTATAATGAATGTTATTCTTTATATGCGCTTCATAAAATCGGTTTAAGTTATTGATGTTATTAACATTCTTTAAGTTTAACATATAACTTAACCATATCATAATGTATTCAACAATATTGATATTACTTTTTTTATATACCACAAAAATGCAGCATTTATTTTATCTAAATCCGTCTTACATTCTTTAGTGTTTTCTGAATCTCCATTAGGGCAATAATTCCTAATACTTCCATTATTATGAAAATCATAATTTGGAGATTTGTCTAATTCATCAGGTAAATACAATCTCAAATGACGAAACCTTCCACACTAACAAAGCATTTAAAAAAGTATAATAAAAATATATGTTAATGAAACTCTTGTAAAATAAAATTTAATGATATTTATAGGTAATATAATATCAACAAATATAAAGAAAAGCAAATTTTCTTAAAAAAATTATATACCAGGCGATAATCCATTGTAATTTTATTTTGTTTATAATATGTAGATTATGTAGCATCATATTATTTTATATATTTTACGCTTAATAAATGATAAAGTTATTGAAATTTAATATAAAATTGTCTGTGGTTAAGCATGTTATTATTTTTAATATTAATTTAAAGATAATATGGAACAAGATAATACTTTTGTGGTAGTTAGATAAATTGCCTTATTTTGAGTGTTGTTTAACACCTTTTTTATCATATGCATATATAATACAATTTTACATAAATAGTTATCCTTAATAACATTCATATGAAAATTATTATAAAAATTAAAGTGACATTAAAATTAATTTAGAATATATCTTCTTATATATGCTTTAATATAGAAAATAAAAAACGTCATATCTTTTGTTTTAATAAATAGTACCCCAAAACTAATATACTGCAAAAATCGAAACAGTTAAGAAATCCATTATTACTATAATCTTAAAAGTATATAAATATATTTAAATATTTATATACTTGTTTCTTATAATATATAATATAGACTTTTCTAAAATTATAACATTTATAAAATAAGTTGCATTGTTCCCTTTTTTAATTGATATACATAATTTTAATATTATTTTTATTCCTATATAATTCAATTTATAAATATATCTTATTATATAATTTTATAATATATTTGCACATCTTTTCTATTCTTTAAAACAATTAGCATTGAGTCCGTATTTATTAAGCTATTTATAAGTTTAAATAACCCTTTAAATGTATATTGTTTTAAAAATAATATATAGTAAATATTAACACATGAATAACTATTGATGTAAATTTTAAAGTATAATAGAAAATTATGTTTGATTAGATTGTTATGCTGCACTTTAAGAGGAGATAGATCAGATATCTTTGCTCTTTTAATATATAAATTTAGATAAATATTCATTAAATGCTCTGAATTGTTCAGTTTTATCTTATATATTCTACTTCTATAGTTATCAATATATATACAATCAAATAATTTATTAAAAATTATATATTTTATTAACTCAGGGTAAAACAATGATAATATAATACGCGTTAATATGGAATAATAAAATGGCATTTAACATTAATTGAGTCTTTAGCCTTTTCTCTATTTATCCAGTTTTTTAGAATATAAAACCACATATCCCAAATTGGATATTTAACAAATATATAAAAATGATACCTTTATAATGTATTATTATGTGTCTTTTCGAAAAAAACATATTTAATTATATGAAATTTTCCCAATAAAACAATATTTCAATATTAATTATTGATAGAATATTTTACTAGTTTATATGTATAGGTATATAATAATAATACATTGTACCTACCATATTATTTATAATTGTTAGAACAAAATATAATATTAAATATTAATATTCTTATATTTTAACTATTTTAAAATATAATTTATTTATACCTCAAAACTATCAAATTTATAAATGAATATCGATTAATCTATTATTATACCTTATGATAAATTAAGGCATATAAAGCAACTTCTATTAATACTAATTAATTTTAATACATATGTAAAATACAAAAAGAGAATAGTAACCACAATTAAAACTTAAAAAAATGTTAGAAGCATAATAATAATTTACAGACTATGTTATATTGTCGATTCTTGATCAATATCTATGAATCTATATTTTATGAATATCTATTATTACAGTTCAGTTGGATAACACGATTTAAATCAAAATAAATATGATATAAATAATGTGTTTTATTAAATAAAATTTTCATCAAATAAAGAAACATATTATGATATCCATAATTCAATATAACTCTGGGTTATCAGGGCTTATATAATAGGCAATTATCATATAGAATAATATGGATTCATATATAATCAATATATATATTAATATATTCAATATGCTATTTTAATCATATTAAATCAATATTACACTTTATGGAAAAAATGTTATGCAACCCCTTTCGTATTAATAGATATGCTCCTTTGGGTGGTACATATTTGGACTTAATTTCAAGATAAAACATATGGGTATAGTATATATATATTTAATCACAATTTATAAACAAATAAATATGATCAAATTATAAACAAATTAATAAAAATATAACCCTAACCCAAAACATAGATTCCATAGACCAAAACTATAACCCACAGTACAGGACCATGACCCAAAATACAAGTTCTCCAAAACGCAACTCTAAACCTAAATCTGAATCATTAATATAGCTTATAATTTTATTAATAGTGTGCTTAAATTTGTTTATTTAAAATAATTATAAATACTGGCTAAAAATTAGTACATTCAAAATCCATTAATATATAACATATGTGCATGGAAATAGACAAATGAGTTTTTAACAAATTGTAATCACAGATAAATTAATTATATAACGTGATTATATATCAAATTAAAATATATAATAATATAACAAACAATTAAATTATATTCAATTATTATATAAAATGTAAAAAGCATAAATTTTATGACATAAAATATTAAGTATATTATTTCTAGTCATTTAAACATGCATAATAAAGCATAATAATAAAAAGTGGTTATTTTTATATTTTTCTTAATTTAATGGAATATTTAATAAGTCTCCAAAGGAAATAGCATATGAAAAATCCAGGCAATATGGGTATTATAATTAAGCACGCAAACAATATTAGTGGTATCGAAGAAACAACTGCTAAAAATGCCAACGCCGACAGGATGAATTTTGTTGCTACTTTTTTAATTGTTTTATTCAATTTTGATTTCATATAACAATTACTTGATACAATTTTATTATTTTCATTTTTTTCCAATTGTTTAAAGTCTTCATGTTCTGATACAGAACTATTTTCATCTTTTTTTATTATTATTTTATCATCTATCGGTTGTATTGCTAATTCACCATTCGTTTTATCAGAAATCTGTTTTTTTAATTCTTCTAATTTTTTTCGAAGTTCATTAATTATTTTTTTTGTCTTACTATCTACATTTTTTAAATCAAGTGATGTGTTACTTCCTTTATGCTCCTTTATATGTGAATCTATAATATTTCGAAGGTGTTCTATTTCTTTTTTACCTTCAACACAATCACCAAGTTGATTTGCAAGATTCAAAGTTGATTGATAAAATCCATTTAAATCAAATTCGTTATCTGCATATGATAATATCCTATTATTTCTAAAGTTTATTACATTCCTTTCAAGCCATATCCCTCTATCGTTTACAAAGTATAATTCCTGCAAAGAAATCAAATATTTATTAACATATATGTAATTAATTTTAATTGTTGGTTTAATTTAACATAAGTGTTTTGCCAATACATGAAACAATAATATAAGGTTAATGTAAAACGATAGATACAAAAACTATAATGAAATATTATTAATAATAAAATAATATGTAACTTACATTTTTGGAATATTCAAAAGAACAAATAACAATTGAAAAAAGAACATATTTTAAAATACTGACTCTCATTTTTAGATTTATTTATGTATTAAATAAATGAAATAATGTTGATAACTTGATATTTATTCCCAAAATATTAATGTTTACTATAGTTTTTTGTTCTAAAATTTATAAATAAATTATATATCTATAAATAACAAATTTTATTTCATTTATTAATTTTTTCTATTTTCTTAGAATTCATTAATTCAATGTTGTAATAAATTTCGTTATATTCATTAAAATTGTTTATGGATATATATATTATGTTTTTTTTCAAAGAAATATTAACTTTTATCTAAAAAATACATAATTTTTAATATTTTAATTATAACAAAATATATGTATATAATAATTTTCCCTAAAATTTATTTTTAGAAAATTTGTTATAAAATAAACTTTTAATTAATTTTTAATACTTTGGTATATTTAGTGATGGGGTTTTAATATTTTGTAAATTTATATATTTTCTATTATCATTTACACACGACCAAATAATAAATATCAATTAAATAATATGATATTAGGTGCATATATATATGTTCTATATGAATAAATACAACCATATAATGAGCACTTTAGTAAAATATCTTTGTTATTTACATTTAAATGATTTTTAATTTATTATATTTTATTGTTATATTTCTCCAATTTTAAATATTAATTAATAATATTTCACATTTTATTTACCATTTTTTTGTAAAAATATTTTTTTCATAGATTGATGTGCACTAATTTTATTTATAAATATATCTATGAATATAAACATCAATTGTACTATTCCTATTAAAGTCATATAAAATATTCAAATTTTCAAGTATACCTTGTATAAATCACAACGAATAATACATGTGAAACCAGAAAATGAAATACAGTTAATAAGAAATGCTTTATTTCTCGATTCATTAAACATATAGTACATTTACTCATATAGAAAATGCATTATTGTATAAGCTTTATATATATAAACATATATTTTATATATATTTTTCAGACCGTAATATTAGAAAATTTATTTTCATGAATGGGATTTATTTATTGTTTTCATTTTTCTTATAAACCAAATAATGTTCATTAAAAATTAATTATCTCCAAATAGGACATATCTTAATTATATCAATTCATGTCATCTGAATAATTTATTAATGATTTATTTCCTCTTTTATTTTTTTTCGATAATAAATAATTTTATAAACTAATATATTTTTAGAGTTATAGAAAAGGAAGTTATAATTGAAATCACATGAATCGATCATAAGACACTGTTTTATATAGATTAATAAAATACACATATTATAATATTACACAAAATGCACTTTTTAATTGTTTATATAAGCCAAATTACTTATATTAATATGCAGTTATTATTTTTAATACTTATATTGAATTTTTAAGTCAGATCCAAAGAATCTGAACACAAAACAAAAACTATTAATTATATTTATTATTCTAAAGAATCTCATTTTCTTCTATAAACATAAAAAATAAACACCAAATACAAAATAATAAATGGTACAGGATCGGTCTCCATAAGTTTATACATATTTAATAATGGATATTTTCCCCAGTAAATGGAATTTATAAACTGTTTAGTTTGTTTTTTTTGAGTAGATGAACTTGTAACCTTTTCATCCTGCTTTTTTTGAGTAGATGGATTTGTAAGCTTTTTATCCTGTTTTTTTTTAGATAAATTTATAATTATTTGTACTTGTTTTTTTCGATCAGTTGGGTTTATAACTCTTTTTGTCTTTTCATTTGCACCAAACATATTTATAACCTTTTTCATGTTTTTTTTTTTCTTCAATTCCTTTCTCCATCCAAATGAAAAATACTAACATAAAATTATGAAAAATATATAGTTATTTGTTTTTTATGCATGCACAAAATATGTAGTAATATGTATTTTTTAATTTTCTATTTAATAATTTTCTTTCTATTTACCTTATACATAAGTGCTAAAATAATGGGTATGCCAATAATTATAACTAAATATACAAATAATTTGTATCCTTTAAATACATCTCCTGGAAATCCTATTTCAAATATTCCTTTTTCTACCTTGATTTCAGGAGGAAGTTGTTTAATTCCTTGATCATGTATTTTATTGATAGAATCCTTTGATGGCTCTTCAGGAGCTGGTGTTGGTATTGGTACTTCATCTTTACTTCCAGTTTCACTTATTTGGTCTTTACCTTCAGTTTTATTTTCTTGGTTTCCAACTTCAGGTTCACTTATTGTATCTTCACTTCCACCTCCATCTTTAGCATTTTCTTGGCTTTTACCTTCAGATTCTTTTTTTGGACTCCCATCTTCAGCTTTTTTGTCACTAGATTGTGTCGGTGAAGGCGAGGGTATTTCTGATGAACTATCAGATGGAGGTAAATTACTTCCTGAATCTTTTGGTTGAATTTTATTATCAGCTGACGATAAATTATCATTTGCTTTATTTGGTTGAGTAATTATATCATTAGCAAAATTATTAAATGCAGAATAACCTTTTGTTAAGCTAGTTGATACACTTTCATATAAACGATGCCCATAATCTGTAAGGTTTTTATAAAAAGATGAAAGATACAGTTTATAGAAATCGTGTAAAAATCCCTTTTCTGTGATTTTTTTTATAGTTTCATGGTTCGTTGATGATTTTTCTTGTGTAGATGCAGGTTGTGTCTCATGTTTTTCATCTTGTGCTTCTGGCGATGGTGGTGTTGGTGATGTTGTTGGTTCTGGCTGTGGTTCTGACTGTAATTCTGGATGTGATTCTGCCTGTGATTCTATCTTTTGTTGTTCTTGTCGTGGTTGCGGTTGTGGTTGTGGTTGCGGCTGTGGTTGTGATTCTGGTTGTGGTTTTGAATCTGTAACAGATTGTTCTTGAACTACTGTTTGATTGTTCGGTTCCGTTGGTAAATTGGTATTTTTTTGTTCTTCAGAGTCTTCTTTTGGGATTTCACTTTTTTCTAGTTCATTTCCTGAAGGTGATGATGCACCTTCTGAATCTGATGGGTTATCACATTGGTTTGATGCTTGATCCATTGTATTTTGTTGTTCGTTGTTTTGATCATTATTCTTCGGTTCGGTTTGTTCACTATCTTCTTCTTCACCTTCTAAATCTGCTTCATCTTCTGAATCTGCTTCATCTTCTGAATCTGCTTCATCTTCTGAATCTGCTTCATCTTCTGAAATTTGTGATGGTTCTTCTGTAACTGGTTGTTTTCCTCCTTGGATTGATCTTTGATGGTTGTTACTCTGTTTTTTATTCTTCGGCGCTTTGACAATTACTTTTTTTATTTTCTTTTTTTTCACTATTCCTCTCTTCTTCATCGCCATTTTTTTTATAATTTTCACAAATTTCTTCAGTATCTGATATTTCTTTTTATTTTTAGAGGAATGTGTTTTTACAATTTCACTAAATTTTCGATCTATTTCATTCGGTAAATTTTGGGAACTCACATCTATAATTCTCCACGAGGTAGTTGCTTTTTTACATGATTGAGCACAATAATTTATTTCATCATTAATTTCTTGAAGATTATCTTTGTTTTTATTACCATTTTTAAATTTCTCATAAGCTTTTTTTAAAGTCAACAACACGTCACAATAATACTTATCTTCAATATACTTAGTTGTTTTATCATCAAATTTATTGTATAGATTATTCCATTTAATAGCAAATTTTGTAAAATAGGAGCATTCTGAAGAATCTTCGGAACAATTAGTAATTACATTACAAAGATCTTTAAGTAACTCATAAAGTTCATACATTTCTTCAATTTTAATTTCCATTATTTCTTTTTTTTCAGCGATTTTATCAAGATATTCATAATAATTGTCATCATCAACATCAGCATCAACATCACCATTTTTTATAAACGTAATATAAAAATCTGACACGCTTCCGTAAGTTCCATCTGTAATTAGTTTCATTTTATTACTTAACCATAGCATAATATACGTGATATATTCGTTATTTTTATTATCAGATTCTATATTATCATCTCCGCTGAATAAATTATTAAATAATAATACATTACCAGCATTAACTCTTTGACTGACAGTTTTACATTCTCTTTTCCCCGTTTCATTGTTAATAGGACAATAAATAGTGTGTATTTCATTAGTGATATCAATGCCCTCAAGAGAAAAATTATTATCCCAGTAATCATCAATTTCTTTAAATGCTTTACACTAAGAACATATTATAAAAATTAATAAAAAATATATTAATGAAATCTTGTTGAAATTTAAGTTAATTTATAAACAATGCAAAACAATAAAATAAAATTCATTTTATTAAAAAATGTGTATACCACATTGAGAGTCATTATTCTGGATTTTATTTTTAATCTGTAAATAATTTGTCATATTTCTATTTTGTACATAAGGAATGTATTGAGACAAAGTAAGTTATTAATTAATTGAGATTTCTATATAATTAATATATGTAGTTAAAGACATTCTTATTAGTTTAATGCTTGAATTAGCATGGAATAATAATAGTATTGAACAGGTATTCGATTTTTGTTTATAACAATTGCTAAATTGTCTTAAGTGGTTATTTGTTTAATATTTTTATCATATCTATATATAATATATTTTATGCATAATACAATTTTTTAAAATAATATTTTAAATAAACCGATTACACAAATTCATGGAATGCCATAACAAAAATAGATGGAATTTATTTTATATAATAATACATTTATGTTATAGGCTTACACATGAAAATAAAATTATATTCACTACTTTTTTAATAAATGAGCTTCAAAACTTATGTTACTATAAATACATAAAGAATAAGAAATATGTTATTACTATGGTTGTTAAAAATGGATTTGGATCTCACTATGTAATCCCATATATTGATATACGCTATTATTCAATAAGGAATATTACACCTTTTTATATTATTTCCAATAAATGAAAGAAAAATTGTTTAAATTATAACATTTAATAAATGAATTAATATTATTTTTTCGAATTAAGTTATATATTGTGTGCATTTACATTTAATCAATATGTAAATTAATGATCCATTTTAAAATGTTTAATAACTTTGTTTATATATTAACACTTCTTTATATATAAATGAAATTAATGAATAGTTTTGAGTGAATATCTCATTTTATTTTTAAAATTAAAAAACATAATGTGCAAATTAGGTTAATTGATCTATTACAATTAAAATAGCTCATGAGCATAAATTAGTTTTGGGGTAATAGTTAGTGTATTTTCTTTTCATTCTTATTATTTAGTATATAAATGATTAAATAATATATTTTAACCATTAAATCATATAAATATGTTAACTTTAATTTTAATATTTTATTTATACTTTGGTTGGAATAATGAATTAATCTGAGAACCAATAGAACATGAATTACCATTTTAACCACATATTTATACTTATAACCTAAACATATTTATGTATTGTATATTTTATAATAAAACGTATTTATTTTTAGATATAAAAACAATATTTTTAAGGGGATTTGTATAATTATTAATAAAATTTATATTCTCTTGCTTGATAATGTTAATACTAATATCACATTAAAAGTGTAATTACCTAGATACCATAATATCCATTTTTCATTTTATCCATTGTCAGTATTATTACAAGTTTAATAATATATATAACTATCGTATATCCATATAATCCAATTAAATAAGCCTAATATATTTATTACTATTTAGTACCATATCAATATTATTCTTACTCCTAAGCATTGTATGTTACAAAAAACTTATTATTGCACTCAATAGAAATACTTTAAATATATGTAAAAAGTTTCCTTATTTCATCGTTTTAGAATAAAATATTTTAAAACATATATATTCTCCTTAGTAAAACGAAATATTTATAATACATATTTATTAATTTATATATGTATAATAGCAAAAAATACTATTAGAGCATATAAGCTCAATAAATATACTTTTATATAATATCTATATTATGTTGACATCATCTAAAAATATTTCAGTGCCTAGTTATTAATACATCGTTTTGTTCATTTATATCTATATCTTTTGTAATAATAACATAATTATATATATAACTTTTGGGAGTTACTAGGAAATTTGCTAACGAAATATATTATAAAACGTATCTATATATATATGTTCATTTTAACTATTATAAAATGTATTATGTCTTATATAAATTATATATTTCGTAATTTATATATATATATATATATATATATATATATATCAATTATGAAAGAATTATTTATTATATGAAGAATATAAAATTAAACCCAAATCGAAACAAAACATTAACTAATAAAATATAAGTTAATATTAAATGTTTAACTTCGAAAAAAAAAGTTAACTAAATTTATAATTATAAATAATTGTTCTTTTTTATAAAAAAAAAAAAATAAATAAATGGCACAGGATCGACTTGCATAACTTTCTATATCTTTAATAATCCCATTTTCTCATCAACTCAATTTACGACTTTACAATTTCTTCAATTTATAACCCTTTTCACGTGTTCCTATCTCTCTTCATTCTCCCCCAGTTTCTCATATTATGCATTGTAATTATTTAAATTAGCTTTCTCTTATATAACCAAATCTATACTGGGGAGTCATCTTTCTATATCGATCCCAATATTCGATCAATTTCACCATAAACCATTAACCAAAAATTAGCAATAAAGTAAAAAAAATGCATATTTCAACACATTTAACATTAAATTATATTAACACGAAATGAAATTCTTATAATTTATAAAAATATATTTCTTTATTGCTCCTTTTCAGAGTAATATTCATCCTAACTTTTTCTTACATATTTACACTTAATATAAATATTAAAAACTACAACTTATCCTTTACATATTTTAATAATTTATTTCCTATATATATTTAAAACAATTCTTTAAACTAATAAATGTTATCAAATTATAAAAAATTATAAAAAATTAAATGCATTATAATACTTAACCCTAACTTGGGTCCATAACATAAAAACTATATAAAAATTATGGTAAAAAATTACTTCAAAATAGACAATTTCTTAACATATATAAATCATTATTACTATTCCTGAAATAGTCATTACTCTTCGAATCACATATTAATGATCCATTTTCTTCTTTATTTTTTTTAATTTTTTTCGAAATCCAAATAACGAATACTAATATAAAATGTTAAGAAACGTACGATTTGTTTGTTAATGTTTGCATATATATAATGAAAAAAAATTTTTAATTCCTTATTATTCACATTATAAGAAATTCCAAAAATAAATTTATTGCACCAAATATCGATAAAACTGGAATTAATTTGCTTACTATCGACGAAATTGGTGATGTAACTTTAGAACTCGATTCAGAACTTTGTGCAGAATTTTGTGATGTGCTTGTCTCTAGAATGGATGAAATATTGCTACAATTAATTTTTAAATTTTGATAATCAGTAAATAAAGTAGAAAATACTTTACTATATGAACTATTTTTAGTAATACTATAATCTTACTTATGTTCATTACATTTATCAACAAATTTTTGATCTTTTTCTGAAAAAATTGTGCAATCATTCTTGTTTTTATCATATGCAGAATACGTTTCACATAATAATTTTAATACATCATATAATTTAGATATAATATTACTATCTATATCCATATTCAACAAATCCTTTTTTTTATCTATGATTTCCTTATAACTACTATACTCCGTAACACCTTTTATAGAATTTGTATTCTTTTCATTACTATTTATATATGTTTTATTAAAATATTCTAGATTCGTCGTCGATCTTAATTGTTCCTTTAGGTTTAACATATAACTTAACCATATAATAATTTATTCAACAATATCGATGTTATTTTTTGCAACAGACTCAAACAAAGAAGAATTCTTAAAGAACGCATCAAACAAATATAAACATCCAGCACTAATTTTTTCGAAATCACTCCCACAATTTTCGTTATCACAATGCTTTTTCAAATGATCTTCATTAATAATTTGATAGTTTTTATTACTCGAATCATATTTTAAATCCATCGTTAGATAAAGGAAGTTACTACACTAAATAAACATTTTAAAAAAATTATTATAAATATGCATTGTTGAAAATTTTATTAAAATAAAGTTTAATGATATATATAATACAATATCAAAAAATGTAAAGGAAATTATTATTATTAAAAAATTCATATATCACATAGTCATCCATTGTAATTGAATTTTATTTGCGATTTGTAAATTGAGTAAGATCATACTGTTTTTATATACAGTGCACCAAATATGTGACGCAAACACTTCGACCCTATATATAACAACTGTTTGTAGTTAAATATATTATAAATTTTTAATAATTAAATTATTATACTTAATAAAACAATATTATTACTAAAAAGACGTTATATTCCTCTTTATGATAATTATCTAAATTACCTTAAATAAAGGGTTTTTTAATAAAATTGTGATTAAATATAGGTTTGATGCATTTTATACAAAAAATACTATTATTAATAAAATATGGTATAACTTTATTATAAAAATTAATATACTTTTATAAAGAATTTAATGTATATTTCCTTATATTTATGCTTGAACATAGAAAAGGAATATATTTATATATTATTTTTTAATGATTGCCTTTCTAAAACTTAAATACTGTATAAATTTAAAAAATATAAAATACTATTATTATTATAATCCTTAAAAGTATATAAATAATCGTTTTTGAAATATATTAAATATTTATATAGTTGTTTCTAATACTATATACCAATATTTTATTAAAACTATAGCATTTACAAAATAAGCTCCATTGTTACCTTTTTTAATTACATATACATAATTTTAATATTATTTTTATTTAATATATATCCATTTCAATAACTTTATTTTTATTCATACGTACTTCAATTTAAAAATATACCTTATTTGGTAATTTTATAATATATTTTGCACATCTTTTCCACGGTTTAAAACGACAATTAGCACTGAACCGCATTTATTAAGCTATAAGTTTAAATAAGCCTTTGAATGGAACTAGTTTTTAAAATAATATATAGTAAATATTAACACATGAATAACTATTGATGTAAATTTTAAAGTATAATAGAAAACACTCTTTAATTAGGTTGTTATATTACCATTTAGTAGGAGAGAGATAATATGTATTTTCATTTTTAATATATAAATTTAGATAAATATTTGTTAAATGCTATGCATTGTTCATTTTTACCTTATATATTCTATTGTTATAGTTATCAATGTATATACATTCAAATCATTTAATAAAAATTTTATATTTTATTAATTCTATGGTAATATAATAGTGTTTTATATTAAAAAAATGATTATTCATTAAGCACTGATAATATAATGCGTATTAATATGGAATAATAAAAAGAAATTTAACGTTGAGTCTTTAACATTTCTTTATTTATCCAGTTTTTTATAATATTAAACCACATATCCCAAAATGGATATTTAACAAAATAAATAAATTGATACCTTTATAATGGGTCATTATGTGTCTTTTCGATAAAATTAATATTTAATTATATGAAGGTTTCACAATATAACAATATTTCAATATTAATTATTAGTAGAGTATTTTATTAGATTATATGTATAGTCATATAATAATAACGCATTTTATCTATCATATTATTTATAATTATTAGAACAAAATATGATATGATCTTTTATTAATATACTTATATTTTATTTTTTAAATCTTTTAAAATATAATTTATTTATTCTTCAAAATATAAAGTTTAAAAATTAATAGTGATTAATATAATGTTACACCTTTATGATAAATTAAACCTTATAAAGAAACTCTATTAATACTAATTAATTATAATACAAATGTAAAATACAAAATAGAATAGTAACTACAATTAAAACTTAAAAAAATATTGTATATATAGTTCAATTTTATGTATTGCTAAAAATGTTAGAAGAATAATAATATTTTATAGATTATGTTACATTTTCGATTCTCGATCGATATACCATGCATCTATATTTTATGAATATCCATTATTACAGTTCAGTTGGATAACATAATTTAAATTAAAATAAATATGATACAAATATTAAGTTTTACTAAATAAAATTTTTATCAAATAAAGAAACATATTATGACATGCGTAAATCAATATAGCTCTGAGCTATCAAGGCTTATATAATAGGCAATTATTATATTCCATAATACGGATTCATATATAGTTAATATCTATATTCATATATACAATATAGACATTTTATTTTAATCATATAAAATCGACATTAGCACTCAATTATATATAATTTATAAAATATGTTACGAAATTCATTGCATATTAGCTTATGCCCCTTTTTGGTTGCATATTTGGGCTTTCGAACTTTATCTCGTGATAAGCATATGGAATTATATATATATTAAATTAGTGGTCAAATTATAAAAAATTAAATAAAGATATAATATTTAACCATAACTCGAATATGGGCTCCACAACATAAAAACTATATAAAAATTATGAAAAAATTACATATTTCCAAATAGACAGTTTCTTAAAATATATAAATCATTATTACGATTCCTGAACTAGTCGCTAATTTTCGAATCAATTAATGATTTATTTTCCTCTTTATTTTTTTGATTCTTAGATTGAGTTTTTGAAGCATTTTCCGAAAGTCAAATGATAAACGCTAATATAAAAATAGTAAAAAATAAACGTTATTTTTGTAGTATGATATAAATTTTAAATATTATATTTTCATTTGATATGTTATTTACCTTATACACAATTCCTAAATATACAAGTAATGCAAAAAAAATAAATGTCATTGGGATTAATGAAATTTTTATTGATGAATTTCGTAAAAATGATTTTGTTGCTCTTCCTGTTGGAAGATTTGGTAATTCTTTAGAATTATTAATTTTGCTAGAATGTTGAGCTTTAAAATTATTGTAATCAGTTAATAAAGTAAACAATATTTGACTATGTGTGGTACCTTCAACATTATAATAATCGTTGATATCTGTATACTTGTTAACAAAATGAATAGCATTATCTACAATTTTGTCATATTCATTTCTTTCAACATTATCATACATACTACATAAAAATTTGAATGCATCATAAAATTTAGCCATATCTTCAATATTAATTTCCAAAAAATCCTTTCTTTTATCTATGATTTCCTTAAGTTTTGTACAAGTATTGTCATTTGTTATAAGACTAGTATACTTTTGATTATCATTTACATGTTTAGTATAAAAATCGTTTATTGTGGTGAAATTGTACTCTGATTTTTGATTTAATTTGTAACTTAACCATGAAATAATATATAGAAAAAATGGTTTAATAACATTTACATTATTGTCATTATTTGGGTATTTAGTAAAATATTGTTCAAACAACCATAAAAATCCAGCCGTAATTTTATCAAGATCGGTATTGCAGTATTTATTAGGGCAGTACTTATTGGCATTATTAAAATCATTAAAAAATTTTGGTGCTTCTCCCAAATTATCAAGTAAATAATTCCTCAAAACAACAAAATTTGAACACTAAGAAATCATTTAAAAAAAATTGATAAAAATATGTATTAAGAACATTTTATTAAAACAAAAATTAATGAAGTTTATAGGAAATATAATATAAAAAAGTGTATATACTATATCATCATCCATTATGATGAATATAATTTATAATCTCTAGGTTAAGGGGGTATCATGTTATATATATACTAAAATAGGTAACACAATTATTTAACTCTATATACAACAATTATTTGTAGATAAAAATATTTTTATTATTCTTAATTTCAATTTAAAATTAATATGGAATAATAATATAATATTATTACTATAAGAATATTATATTTTTGGTTATGGTAATTAGGTAAACTACCTTATTTTGGGGGATGTTTAAACATTTATTATCATATGTATATATAATACAATTATGCATAAATTGTTATCCTTAATAAATTCATATGAGAATTATTATAAAACTTAAAGTAACATTGTAATGGAATTAAGATATATCTTCTTATACATATGCTTTAATATAGAAAATATACGTTATATCTTTTGTTTTAATAAATGATGCTCCAAAACTAATATATTGAAGAAATCGAAACAATTAAGAAATATATTATTACTATAATCCTTAAAAGTATATAAATGGTTATTTTTTAAAATATATTAAATACTTATATACTTGTTTCTAATACTATATACCACTTTTTTATTAAAATTATAGTATTTTCAAATTAAGTTGCATTGCTTCCTTTTCTAATTGCATATACATAATTCTAATATTGTTTTTAATGAATATAGATAAATTATTATCCATTTTAATGCGCTAAATAAATTTATATTTATTCCAATATACTTCAATTTAGAAATATACCTTATTGAGTGATTTTATAATATATTTTGCACATCTTTTCCACGGTTTAAAACGCCAATTAGCACTGAACCGCATTTATTATGCCATTTATAAGCTTAAATAAGTCTTTGAATGTAAATAGTTTTTAAAATAATATATAGTAAATATTAACATATAAATAAGTATTGATGCAAATTTTAAAGTATAATAGAAAACTATGTGTATTAGATTGGTATATTGCACTTTGAGAGGAGAGATAAGGGAAGTATGTTTTTTAAGACAATGATGTAGTCATATAAGATTTACCTATTCTACATAGTTTAATTATACCTTATATTTTTTACCATTCAAACTTTCAATTAATGTATACATTAAAAATAACTTAGAATTATTACTTTCCTAAATATATAGTTTGCTTTAATATTTTATAATAAACTATATTTAGTTTTATGATGAAAAACAATATTTTTAAGAAGACTATAGAATTATTAATATTATTTTGCTTGGCAGTGTTAACTCTAATATTGTCGCATTAAAGCTTGCTTAAATAAATATTATAATATTTCATTTGATCTTGCATGTATACAATTTTAGTCTTATTACAAGTTTAATAATGTGTATAATGAATTTATACCCATACAATGTACCAAATGAACATAACATATTAATCTAATATTACTATTGTTGTTTTGGTTATATCACTGTATAGTACAATGCGATAATTAATGCACTCAAGAGGGATGCTTTAAACCAATTAGTAATTTCTTTGTTTCATTGTTTTAAAGTATAACATTTTAGAACATATTATTTCGTAATAACAATATATTTAAATTATAAATTTAGAGTTTTTATATATTAATAACCTAATAAAAATATTATTAGTTCAAATTAAATTAATTATTACATATTTTTTCTATAAACTTTGCATTAATATATAATCTATATGTTTCCCAAATTTAACATATTCCAGTTTTAATCATTGATACAATATTATATATATTAGAACAATAACGCTATTCAATCTACCATATTATTTATAATTATCAGATCAAATTATAACATTAAATTTTATTATATACTTATATTTTATTTTTTAACTATTTTAAAATATAATTTATTTATACCTCAAAATTATAAAATTTAAAAATTAATAGTGATTAATATAATATTAGATCTTTATAATAAATAAATTAATGTGTATAGAACAATTTCTATCAATATAAATTAGGACTTTAACATAAATGCAAAGTATTGAAATGGAAAAAGTGGATATTATATATATTTTTAATTTATAAATTTATTATACATATATCTATAGTCTATTTTTATTGTATTACTAAAAATGTTAGATGCATAAAACATCTTTTATAGATAATGTTGTATTGTCGAGTCTCGATCGATATTTCACGCATCTATATTTTATGAATATCTATTATTACAGTTCAGTTGGCGTAATATAATTTAAATAAAAACAAATGTGATACAAATCATAAGTTTTACTAAATAAAATGTTTCATCAAATAAAGAAACATATGGTGTTATGTATAATTCGATGTAACCACATATTAACAAATTTTATATAATAGGTAATTATGATATAACATAATATGAATTCATATATATTATAATTTATGAAAAAATGTTATGCGACCCCTTTCAAATTAATAGCAGAACTCCTTTTTTAGTTGCATATTTGGGTTTTATATCAAGATAAAACATACGAGGATAGCACATATATTTAATAAACATTTATAGACCAATAAATATTATCAAATTATAAAAAATTAAATAAAGATACGATTAATAGTCATAATCCAAAACTATAACTCATGGTGCAGAGTCCTGAAACCTTATATATAATAATAAAACACATGTTTAAAAATACCATACAAAATATATAATGTTGCATTTAATTAATCATTTAATTGAGCTTATAATTTTAGGAAAATTGTCGCTAAACTATTAATGTCACATTTTTATAATAAAAAAATATATTATTTCATATTATATAATTATAAAAATAGCATTGAAAAAGGTTGTCCCAAAAATATTAACTTGTTTATTTACTTGGTCTCCCTTTATTATTACTTTACTACTATCTTTTTTTCAATTGCACGAATATAAAAAATTTCAAAACAAAAAGGGATATTTAACTTATTAATTTGTTTAAATTCTTAGAATGATTCATATTAAAACATTTTTACCAAGTAAACTAAATTTAAATAGTAAGAAGTAGACATTACATATTTTCATATAATATGTTGCGTCAATTGTAAACTTTAGTTTCTCTAGGAAATTAAAAAATATAGCTATACTAGCTTCTAAGATTGTTCGACATTGCTAATATTACCTTTCTATTAATAATACCAAATATTGTTTATACTAATTTATTGAATTCTTATTCTAATTATTCAATTTTTTATATTCTTTAATTACTAGTTATAATATTTTTGTTGCGTGTATTTTCATATCGTTTTCTCTTTTTTCCTTTTTATTATTCTCTTTCAGTGGAATTAAAACTTTTAATTAGTGTACCTTTATATATTATAAAAGTTTCATCGCCACTCGTTCTTATACTATTATTTTTCATACTTCCTAAGCAGTGTTTTTTATATTACAATTTCACTATTTAGATCATGATTTCCCAACAATATAATCCTTAAAGAACCAAAATAAAACATTCTACAATATATCTTTCATTTTTAAACTTTATTTGAAGAATTCAAAAAATTAATACTCGTATCGAATTTATGCTAATTCAATCAATTTAAAATGGTTCAACCTAATGTTATTTGGGGTATTAAATTAAAAAAGTAAAATCCTAAAGAAAATACATTTATGATATTTGTATATTTTTGTAATATGCTGAAATATTATTTTAGTTATAAAAACTGTTTTAAAATATAACTTAATTATTTAGGCTGATACTTTGAAGTAACAGGAACATACAGAAAGAGGTAATATAACAGTAATATCGAAAACAACCGCAATATATTTATTGCTTGATATGTGTAATGTGCATAAAAATTTGATAACTTAATATTAATTTTAAATTATATTTTATCTTTATTAATTACATTCTACATTCTTTTTACAATATGACTTTCTAAATATTTTCATAATAAAAATCAAATAAATATAAAACTAATAAAATCCTAAGCAGAAATAATCACAAATTACTAATGAAATAATATCAAACGAAGGTGTGTATTTTTCAAACATTATCCACTTTTAAATTCGTGTGTATTCGAATGTCTTTAACACAAAAATAAATACATATATAAAATATTATACACAACGATCATATATTGATTTACGCATAAGTTATCCTTACATGAGAAATATGATTATTTATTATTATTACTACTATTATTTTCCTTGTTGCTTCATTGTATACCGCAATGACATAATTAATGCACTCAATATAATTTTTAAAAATTATCTATAACATTTACTTTTTTAAGTGCTTAAAATGCGCTATTTATAGTAATATGCATTTCTCCTTATAGAAATGCCATGTTTAAAATATAGATTTATGAGTTTGCATATCTATAATAACAATAAATTATAATTTAAAAAAATTAATTATTATATAATTTCCCTACAAAATTTACATCACACATAAATATGGTATTCAATGAATTAAACATATTCCAGTATTTAACCATTAATATAAATGTTAAACAAAATATAAAGAATATATGACGTCTATTTTATGTCCCTATTTTTTATTAATCATTATAAAATAGTTGCAACCAAAATATATTATTAATTTTTTTTTTCATTTTAGAAATTTTAAAATGCATTTATTTTATATATATTAAACTCCCCAATTAATACATATAAAAACTATTATTAAAGCAAATTAATGTTGATAATATGATGTTATACCTTATGGAAATAAATTAAATTGTGTAAAATATTCCTATTTCATGAATTTCAATTTTAACAGAAATTTAAAGTAATGAAATTCCAAAATTGAATTAATATAATTAGCATTTACCTTATTTATTATGTAGATATTTATATTGTAATTTTTTTATTAATATATATAGTTGAATGTAATTTCAAATATAATGATTACAACTTATGATATAATTTATATTAAATCGTTAAAAGTAAGTTTAAATCTATAAAAATTTTTTTATTTACGGTTTTCTTTTAAATTAGTGTTTGTAATTTTTTTGTGTGTTCCAAGTTTAGATTTAATCTAAAAATTAACAAATTTTCGTTATTGCGCATTTTTTTTTTATCATTTTTACTTATATATTTAAGCAGTTAGTTATTTTTGTGTAATGATTGATAAACATGATTCGAGGAATATTATAAAAATTAAATTAAAACAAAACTCTATACGCGGGCCATGTACATTATCTTAAATTATATTTACATACACAACACTAATTATTTATTACAAACGAAGCATTTATTATTATTATTATTATTTAAAATATGAATCTTATTTTAAATTTAAAACGGCATAGCATTTACTCATGCATAAAAAAAAATAAAAAAATGCTGTTAGAAATTTCCATCTTCCTTAATTTATCTAGCTATCATTATATTTTGTGTAAATTAATTATGTGTCCACTAAAGAGAGTATTATCTTATTATTTATTTCCCTTTTTCTTAATTAATTCTTATAATTTTTTTTTATTATTTGAGTTGCAGTATAATTTAATTTTAAACAAATTAGTTGTAATTATAACTTTTTTTATTTGTAGAAGTTTCTTCAAGATGTATGAAATAATAATTAATTTATATTCTTTATTTACACACCATCAATTAATAATTTGTGCATTAGAAATTATCTATTATGGCTATAATTTTTTTACTTAATAATTATTAATTATTAATTATTTGGTCTCTATACACACATTTTTTTAGTTTTACAAAACAAAACGATGTAACTATATATAAGAAATAATATTAAAAGAGGTAATTATAAATAAAAAAAATTAAAATAAAAAACATTGTCATTAAATAGAGAAATAAACATATCTAATACAAATCATTTTATATTCTAAAATATATATTATATTTTAAAGATGAAAAAAATTATTTATATTACAACTACTTATACTGCTCTGTTTGCTTCATTGGGTAATAATAGAGATATTTAACTAATAGTTACAATTCTTATAATACACAAACTTATTTAATATATATTCATATAAATTTGTGCACTTATATATTAACATACTTAATCTTTTTCAACTTTTATATCTAGGGGTAATTTATGGGAAAAAAATTGGGACTGAAAAAAAGAACCATGACGCTCAGTTAAACAATTTTTATTTATACAATAATTTAAAAGGAATAAATTTTAATAATTCAAACTCTTCAAATGAAGAACAATATAATAATAAAAGTAGTGTCATTAATGATAAATTTATACAACCACATTCAATTACCTACTTTGAAAAACAAAAAGACACTGCGAATGATAAAGTCATATTATACAATGACTACACAAATAAAAACGACTTAGATACTTTTAAAAGTTTTAATAATGACAATGAAAAAACAAATAGAAAAGCAACTTTAGTTAAAAATTCTTTTATCCAAAACCCCAATCCAACAACATTCGATGCCTCTGTGTATAATACAATAGACATTATGTATACTGCATCAGGTACCAACGAAAATTTAAAAAATTTTTATGTGAAACTATATTTTTATCAAGAACTTCGAACCTTCCTCAATAATATTTATTCTAATTCAAAAAAGGCAATAAATATCCGACGGAGTACCCCCCTTAAAATAGATAATGATATAAATCGAATAATAAAAGAATGTGAACCTCACAAAACCAAAATAATAAATGAAATGTCAAAATTATATAATCCTTTTTATGAATTTTATAAGAAGTCCACGAAAGATGATTATAATTCATATTCAAATTTCCGAAAAAGCTATGTAAATTGCATGCTTCCAAGATTCAAAAAACTAGAGTCCAACATAGATTCTGCTATTTCATCGATGAAATCTGAATATGATTATTTATGTTATTATGAATATTGGAATGTAGATGCTCTTTATAAAAAGTATGCTGCTAATACAAAAGAATATATATGCCCTAAATTGAACATTATAAACAAATATCCAGTGGCCATTGATGTAGGAATTCGTTCACATGGAAAACCACTAAGTCAAATTTTAGAGTCTGAGGGGGAACAAGGAAGTCTTATAAGTAAACTAAAATTTTTATCAAATCAAATTGAATATAATAAAGACAAATATGATAATTACTACAACGAGGGTGCGAACCTTTGTCAATTCATGCTCAATTATGTATTAAATGATACATATACGCAATATTACTACAATTACTTGAGGGAAATTAAAAAAATAGCACAAAAAAAAGCTAATTTCGTTTATAATTTAAATAAAATAAAACATTTGGATTTATTATATATACATCAAACAAAAATATTAACAAATTTTTATAAAGCGATAGAAAAAATATTATTAGAGAAACTTGATCCAGATAAAAATAAAGAATCTAAAGATTATATTGGTATTTTTGATTATTCGATACCACAATCGAAATTAACAGCATTAGAAACAAAATTTTTTGAAATATTTAAAGAGAAATGGGATTCTTATGATAATAAAAAAACTATTGACGAAAATAGTAACGAATATAATATTGTGAAATTAATTTTACAACACATGAAGGAATTAAAAGACATAATTGATTTTATGGTAGATTACAAAAAAAAGGACATTAATACAAGATTCGAAATTGGTCATAATATCAAATGGTATATAAAACAAGTAAATTATTCAGACATAGAAGATGGAGTGAAGAAATCTTATAAATCAGTAAAAGATTGGAGAAAATTAAGACTCGAAGAAAAAAAAAAATTAGAGGAAGAAAATGAAAATGTTATTAAATTGGAAACAAAAATTAACGATTTATTTGAAAAATATATGAAAATAAATGCTGAAAACATATATCTAAACACGTTAAGATTAGAATTAAAAGAAAAAATTAAAAATATATCTGACAAAAATGAATATGTTAAAAAAGCAGTTGACTTAAAGAAGGAAATAGACAATAACAATATATACATTGATGAATTAGCTAAAACCTCACCATATCAAGTTACGGAATATGTAAAGAACAAAGATGCAATATATAGTACAATAAAATCAGAGTTATCCAAAATTTATGTAGGTAATATTGACCAACTTTATAATGAATTGTATTATGTAGTTCAAGAAAATGACATTGATAATGCAAAAGACAAAACGAAACTTGAAGATTTAAAATCGAAAATAAATAATGAATATAATAAAATCCAAAACATGGAAATTGGAACAGTTGAATCACATCTAACGAATATAGAAGCTAACAAAAATAAACTATCAGAAACAATTTTGGAGATAAAAAAATATATATATGGAGAGATTAGCAAAGATCTAAATAAAACGTTAGAAGACTTTAAAAATAAAGAACAAGAACTATCAAATAAAATAAATGACTACGCTAAGGAAAATGACCAATTAAATGCATATAAATCTAAAATATTAGAAATCAGAAATCATTATAATGATCAAATTAATATCGAAAATACAAAGGAAGAAGAAGCAAAACAAAACTATGATAAATCCAAAGAATATATCAAGACAATATCTATCAAAGAAGACGAAACATCAAAAGCCATCAATGAAGTAAAAAATTTGAAAGACGAATTCTTAAGTAACGTAGATAAATATATTAATTTTGACAATATTTATAATGGAAATGTTGATTCAGAACACAATAAATTTACTGATTTAACAAATAAAATAAAAGCAGAACTTTCGGATGAAAAATTAACCATATATGAAAAAAAATTTAATGATAGTAAATCTTTAATTAATGAAACAAAAAAATCCATTGAAGAAGAATACCAAAACATTAATACCCTTAAAAAGGTAGATGGGTATATAAAAGTATGTGAAAGGACTAACAAGTCAATAACAAATTTTCGTAGTAAACAAACTACATTAAAAGATAAATTAAATCAAAATATTAATACAATAAAAGAAACTGATTCAATAGAAAAATCTTATAAAGATAAGTTTGAAAATACGTTGATCAATAAAATTAATGAGTTAGATAAAACGTTTAAAGATGCCTCTTTAAATGATCACGAATCAAATAACAATGGATTAATGGAATATTTCAATAATTTAAAGGCAAATTTAGGAAAAAATAAAGAAAACATGTTATATCATGAGTTTGATGAAAAAGAAAACGCCATTAATAATATTATACAAAAAATCGAAGACATAAATAAAAATATTTCAAATATCGAAGCAGCAATTTATACATCCATTTATAATATTAGTGAAGAAATAGAAGATGAAATTGGAAAAAATATAGAATTGCTAAATACTCAAGTACTTAAAAAGGTAAATGAAAACGTAACAAATTTGAATGAAATAAAGGGAAAATTAAAACATTATAATTTTCGAGATTTTGGTGAAGAAGAAAATATAAAATATACTAATGAAATTAACAAAATTAAAGATGATATTAAGACTGTAAACCAACAAATCGATAACCACATAAATAAATTAGAGGATATAAAAAAAAAATCAGAAAGTTATGTTGGTGAAATGAAATCACAAATAAATACATTAGAAAAAGTAAAAGGCACTGCAATATCTAACGATAATGTAGAAGGAATAGAAAATAAACAAAAAATCATAGTAACCAAAATAGACAAAAAAAAAAATATATATAAGGAAATAAATAAATTGTTAAATGAAATATCAGAAATAGAAAAAGATAAAACTTCATTAGAAGAATTAAAAAGTATAAATTTATCATATGGAAGAAGTTTAGGCAATATATTTTTGGAACAAATTGATGAAGAAAAGAAAAAAGCTGACCATACGATAAAAGCAATGGAAGCATATATGGAAGACCTTGATAATATAAAAAAAAAATCAGAAGAAATAGAAAAGGACATGAAGATAAAAATGGACATAAATAAGGAAATGGAAGTGCTTAAAATGACACATGATGACGACAAAAATTATCACACTATTAGTAAGAATCATGAAAAAAGTATTTCTGATATCCGTGATAAGTCTTCAAAAATAATACAAGATTTTTCTAAGGAATCAGATATAAATAATATTAAAAACGAGTTACAGAAAAATATTTCAGAATCTCAAAAGCATAATAGTGATATTAATCAATATTTAAGCAAAATTGAGAACATATATAATATCTTAAAATTAAATAAAATCCAAAAGATTATTGATAAAGTAAAAGAATATAATGATGAAATTGAAAAGAATAATAAAAAAATAAATGATGAATTAAGTAATTCAAAAACACTAATTAAAAAACTCGAAGAAGATTTAAATTTAAAAGAATGTCAATCAAAAATAAAATCAACTATAGATGATAATTATGTTGGTGAATGTATAAAGAATATTACAGGTTTAAAAACTTATATTTTAAACGAAGAAAATAACATCAACACTTATTTTAAAAATGCCGAAGAGTATAATAAAATTGTATTATTAAACTTTAATAATATAGAAATGGCGGATACTAAATCGCAATACATATTAAACATTAAAACAAATAATGGCACAAATAGCCATGATTATAATATCAATGAATTGAAAGGACACAAACATAAGTCTAATGGTTATAAAGATGAGGCTGATAAAAATACAAAAGCAATCAAAAAAAATAAGGAATTATTTGAAAAATATAAACAAGATGTAACTGTACTTTTAAATAAATATTTTGCATTAGCATTAAAAAATAAATTTGATAAAACAAAAACAGATTCAGAACAAATCATAAAGGAAATAAAAGAGACACACAAAAATTGTATATCGCAATCAGACAAATCTGAACAAAAAATGAATGAAATAAAAAATGAACAAATTCATATTGAAGATGAAATCGCTAACAATGATAAATCTAATAAAGCAATACTAAATATTCAACTATCCGTAGAGCCATTCGAAACAAAATTTTTAAAAATAAAGGATATAAGAAAAAAATCAGATGGTTGTTTAAAAGAGACCGAAAATATAGAGAAACAAATATCAAATTTATCTATAGATAGTCAAGAAACAAAACTAAAAGAGAACGGGGATAAATTAAATACCCTTGAGAAACTTTTCGAATCTCTCAAAAACCAAAAAAAAAATATTGAAGACCAAAAAAAAGAATTAGATGAAGTTAATTCCAAAATTGAAAAAATAGAAAGCGATGTAAACCAGCATAAAAAAAATTACGAGATTGGAATTGTAGAAAAAATAAATGAAATCACCAAAGAAAATAAAAACCAAATTGAATCAACAAAAGAATTAATAAAACCAACAATAGAGAATCTAATATCTTCTTTTAACACTAATGATTTAGAAGGTATTGACACTAATGAAAACTTGGAAAAATATAATAAAGAAATGAATAATATATATGAAGAATTTATTAAATCATACAATCTAATAACAAATTATTTAGAAACGGTATCAAAAGAACCCATAACATATGATCAAATTAAAAATACGCGAATCACCGCGCAAAGTGAACTCTTAAAAAATATAGAAAATGTAAATGAAGCCAAATCCTATTTAGATGATATAAAATCAAATGAATTTGATAGAATAGTCACACATTTTAAAAACAAATTAAATACTGTGAACGATAAGTTTAAAAACGAATATTCAAAAGTTAACGAAGGATTTGATAATATTTCAAACTCTATTAATAATGTTAAAAATTCAACGGATGAAAATTTATTATTAAATATACTAAACCAAACAAAAGAAATATATGATAATATTGTCAGTAAAAAATATTATAGTTATAAATATGAGGCAGAAAACATATTTAAAAATATTTCTAAATTAGCAAGTTCTTTAAATATTCAAATACAAAACAGCTCAGGGATAGATTTACATAAAAACATTAATATAGCTATATTATCTTATTTGGACTCACAGACAGAAGATATGTTAACCTTTATTCCATCTCCACAAAAAACATCAGAAACATATACAAAAATAAGCGATTCTTACAATACTCTTCTTGATATATTTAAAAAAAGTCAAGAATTGCAGAAAAAAGAACAACGAACATTAAATCTTATACTCGAAAATCGACGTTTATATGAAAAAATCCAGGCAACCAATGAATTAAAAGGCACATTAAGTGATTTAAAATATAAAAAAGAAAAAATACTAAATGAAGTTAAACTACTTTTGCATAAATCTAACGAATTAAACAAATTATCATGTAACTCTCAAAATTATGATACCATTTTAGAATCGTCAAAGTACAATCAAATCAAAGAAAAAAGCAACAATTATGAACAAGAAAAAAAAAAACTTGGGATCGATTTTGATGTAATAGCTATGGAAAAAAAAATTGATAATGATATTAAAGTTATAGAAGAATTAGAAAATAATTACAATTCTTTAGAGGAAAATAATAATATTTTACAATCTAAAAAAAAACTAAAAGAACTAACTAACGCATTTGATACTGAAATAAAAAAAATTGAGGATAAAATAACAGAAAAAAATGATTTAATTAATAAATTAATAGAAATTAGAAAGAAATGTCTACTTTTTACATATACATCGTTAGTCGAGGCTTTTAAAAGCAAAGTAACTAGTTACTCGGAATTCATAACGGCTGCGACTAAATTTTCAAAAGAATTTTTAAAATACATTGATGATACTTCCAATTCTTTAAATGATGATATCGACACATTGCAAATAAAATATAATTTAAATAAAACAAACAAACATGTACCAAGTATATTTGCAGATGCAACTAATGATAATAATAATTTAATAGAAACAGAAAAGAATGCTACTCAGGCAATTAGTAATTTGACCAAGCTATTTTCAATAGATTTACAAAATGTTGATGCCAATACATTATATAATAATAAGCTACAAATGATTTATTTCGATTCTGAACTTCATAAATCAATCGAATCCATAAAACAACTTTATAAAAAAATGCATGTCTTTAAATTATTAAATATAGGCCACATTAATGAAAAATATTTTGATATATCCAAACAATTTGATAATATTTTACAGTTGCAGAAACATAAATTAACAGAAAATTTAAATAATTTAAAGCAAATTGATCAATATATTTCTGATAAAAAAAATAAATTCCTTCACGCACTAAGTGAAACTCCAATTACCAACTTAAATTCGCTTAAAGAGATATATAATGATATTATTAATCTTGAAACACAGATACATGAAATAGAAAATATTAATAACAATGAAAACGACAATATAACCTTATATATGGATACAATTACTAAATTAATGGAAAAAATAAAAAACATCTTAAATTATGTTACAACTCATGAAAATGATCATAATATAATCAAACAACATATCCAAGACAATGATGAAAATAATGTATCAAAAATTAAAGAAACTTTAAAAACCACAATTCAATCATTTCAGGAAATTCTAAATAAAATAGATGAAATCAAAGCTCAATTTTATGGTAATAACAATATAAATAATATTATAACTACCATATTACAAAATGTAAATGATGTTAAAAAACATTTTTCTAGGGATTTAACTATAGAAAATGAGCTCATCCAAATACATAAAAGTTTAGAAGATATTCAAAATTATACTTATGAAATAAGAAGCGAACAAATAACAAAATATGTCAATACTATACACAATTATGTTGAACAGAAAACTAAACAAATTCAAAATAATTCAGATCAAGATGAAATAGACGATATAATACAAAAAATCATCAATTATAATAAAGAATTAGAAATAAAATTACACGCCATTAAAGATAATCAAAATCACGTTATACCAATAATAGCTCGTA
The DNA here is from genome assembly GCF_900002375.2 of Plasmodium berghei ANKA. Taxonomy (NCBI): domain Eukaryota; phylum Apicomplexa; class Aconoidasida; order Haemosporida; family Plasmodiidae; genus Plasmodium; species Plasmodium berghei. The sequence goes on from NC_036163.2 coordinate 41,492, forward strand.
TTAAACAACTCATTAATTTAATCGAATCAGAATATAGTAACAATAATAATGTATCATATAATGTTGCCATAAAACATGCAGAAAATGCCAATAACATAATTCTTGATTTAAATGCGAGTCAAAATATGCTTAATCAATTAATACACAAAAATTTAAACATTATAAACGATTTAAAAAATAGAAAACAGCAGATACAAAGTCGTAATAATTTACATACTATTAATAGTCAACAAGAAATATCGAAAATAAAATATCCTAGTAATACAAATTATAAGAATCAACACTCAAATTCAGGTAAAAAAGGTTCCTCCAAACCAAAAAATGCAGGAGATTCTATTAAATATGCGGGAGCAATTGTATTTGGTTTAGTAGCGTGCTATGCAATTTCAATTTCCAAAAAACAAGATGATACAAATGAAATGCATTTAGATAATTATGAAAAAAATTATGATGAATCGGAAAATATATATTTTGAAAGAGAAGATGAAATTATAGAAATAGATATAAATGAAGATTTATGATTTAATTAAAAACCATTTGTTTGTAAAATTTAATATTATAGAGAATTTACAACTATAAATAACAAAAAGTATTTTATATGGATATATACCATATTAATGTAACAATTTGTATATTAAAAGTAATTTTTTTATTTACATATATAAATGCTAGTTGTCGAATTTTATATGTGGACACACATTTATAAATTGTAATTTTATAATGATAAATTAACACTTTAATAGCCATTATATACATACAAAATAAAAACATTAAAAAGAATTGTCTCATGTTTATTAAAATATTTGCAATTGTTTTTTTTAATTTTTATAGCTTTTTAGATGTTTTTATTATTATTATTTTTATATATAACTTGGTATATATAAAAAACAACTTTATAGATTGCATTAATATGCAAAAAAATGTTTATCAATATTACTAACGATATACACTTTCTATCATCTTATGATTTATACAAATTTCGATTAAAAATACTAAAAAAATCAAACAAGAAATTTACCATAATCCAAAATTCTTATTTTATATAAATTTGATCATGCTATTGTTATTATGAGTAGAATTATTATAGTTATAGCTTCAACCATGTATAAACATAATATAATTCTTAGCTTAAATTATTTTTTTTAATATTAAAAAATATAAAAACATGCTTTATACTCAAAGTAAAAGAAAATCTAAAAAACAACAAAAATAAATGGAAATAAATATGAAAACTATTATTTTTATATAATTATTAATATATTATCCAATCGACCATAACGGTTATTAATTGATATATTTTTACCTATAATTATATTAAAATTGTATATGCAACTTGTATCAATTTAAAAACCGTTGTATTTTTTATAATATTTCTCTAACTTTATATTATATAAAATATTGGGAAAATATGGTAAAACATATATAGTTTTTTTCATGCTTATTCAAATATAATATGACATATACATTTAATTCCATACATTATATATTTTATTTTTAGTTTAATAATATAAAAACAACAAACTTATATATCCATAATAGAAAAAATAATTAAAGTTGTATATTTTTAGATACTATAATATTCGAAAATTTATAAATCATTATTCTTTTATATATTCATTATTTATAAAGATTTTATTATTGGCGTTTCTTTGTATTCAAATTGTTTAAATAAAAAGTATATTAAATTTATAAATCTAATAAAAATACACAATTTTATCGTTTAAATAATTATTTTATGTCTATTTAAATATATACTAGTTTTATAAGTTTCAAAAATTTTTTTTTCTTTGATTATAATTACATTTAAACAACATTTTTGGGATTTTATTATTGTTTTTTAAAATAATACTCATATTTTATTTATCAAACCCAAAATGAATACAGGTTACATCCAGGTTGTCCTTTTTCTTTTAAGCTTCTTCGTATATATGAATAACAATGCCATTGCAAGCGAGCTTTCTCTAAAAAAATCTAAGAATATTTCTTCATCCAAAGATTCTCTGCTTAGTTATATGTAAGAAAATTGTAAAACATATGTATATATGCATTATTTGTTTCATTATGAAAATAATATATACATTCTCATGCAATATGCATATATATAAGTATATGATAATAAAAATACAGTTTTTACAATTAAAAACATAAATACAATTTATTGACTTCATTTCGGTCGATAACAGCCCGGATAAAATTTTTAAACCATCCAACTCCTTAATATGTACCAATCCTGATGAAATTGAAAAAGCAGAAAAAATTATGGGTGAGGCTATAGAACGATTGAAAGAACATGCTATACATTCAAATGATTACAGGTTGTACCACCATTATGATGAAGATGTAAATGTATATCGTAAGAGACATAAATATCTAATCGTTGATAAAATTGATGTTAAAATCCACAATACCGATAAGGTATGTATTAACAAATAAAAATTTTTAAGCCATAAAATTAAGCCCAAATAAAAATTAATATTTATTAATTATGTGCATATATTTTTTTTGTTATATTAGTATGAAGAAATAATAGATACACTATTCAACTTTAATAATGATATATATAGTGGTGGTATCGTGGTTGAAGGTATGTAAAAATATTTAATTAATCAATTTAACATATGATTATCAAATTTATCCATATTTCTTGCTTTATTATTATCTATGTACTTTCTACTATTATATATATAATTATGTTAATTTTCATAATATTTTAATTTATATTTATGCAAAATTATAATTTTCTTTAGGAAAAGTTGTCCGTGAATACAATCCAAATTTAGTAATGATACAAAAACGCTACATAGATGTCCCTAATAAACCTTTTGAAGGATATTTTTATTCTATAGCTACAAAACATCAAGTAAGGAAATATTTTTTCTCTATTTATCTAAAAATCGTATTCTTCATATTATTACTCCATAATTCATCCCAATACATACAATTTTTTATTCATTTTGTAGGTATCTGAAGATACTACTGTAATTGCTTTAACATCGGCAAATATAAATGATTACAACCATATAGACAAAAATTTATTTAGAAACATTATTGTAGAAAGTGCAAATTCATTCGAAACCGACATATGTTCTGAAAATTATATTAGAAGAAGATACTTAAACAAAATGTTTGTTCACTTATCCGGATATATCATTAAAAAAAAAAGTAAATATATTCAAATTACCTGTATTAACGCTGTAAGCAATATAAAAATTTTAATAACATAATACTTTTATTCCACCATTTATTTTATTGTTGCCTTATACTCATTTGCCCATTTATCAAAAATAGGCCCTCTCTCTATAAATCCCATATTTATAATATATGATATTCATTCATCCAATATTTTGAATATTTTATTTTATATATTTATTCATTTCGTTTTTTCGTAGCTTGAAGTAGATAATCGCAATGCTCCAAAATTCGTTGAAGAAAGATTTAAATCAGACAAATTAACGATTCTAGTTAGTACAAGAAACAAATATTCTATGAAATAAGAAAATATTTTGTATGCTAATCTTTTAAAAATTTAATATTTTGGTAAATATATTAATAAATCAATTTATTTAATACATATGTCTATTTTTAATTATCATCATTAAGCGTATTTTTCATTTTATGAAAGTTTGATATGCATATAGTCTGTTCATGAATTTTTAGTGTAATGATGCATATATTTAATTTTGTGAATACTACAAATATAACTGTTATAACTTATGAAGATCTTTTATTTATGATATTCATTTCATATTAATGGCAGTGCCTCCTTTTTCGGTTGCATATTTATATTTCATTTCGAGATTAAACATATGGGCATATTATATATATTTAATCACCATTTATAAACAAATAACTATGATCAAACTATTAACAAATTATTAAAAACATATTCCTAACCCAAAACATCGATTTCATAGAACAAAACTATAACACATAGTATAGAACCATGACCCAAAATACGGGTTCCCCAAAACGCAATTATAAACATATCCTATATATTATCATTGCTTTTTCGTTTCACACCAATCAACATTATAGTTTTTTGCAAACTAAATAAGGTGTATGCAAAACAATATATCGTTAAAAATAATTTTATTGTCTAATAAATTACAAGCAATTATTCACTATTTTCAAATATTCATTATTTAATGTGAAAACTTAATAATACCATATTTATAAAAATAAAAATAATTTATGGGTGCGCAGCGAAAATAATAATTATATTGCCAGCAGCTTTTATATTTTTGATGTAAGTAATCAATATTTATCGATATTAAATGAGTTTGTAAAAAAAAAAAACAGCCCTTTATAATTATTTTATTACTATGTATATAATAATATTGCATATATAATCAAATTATTAAATACTAAAAAATTAGCCAAAACAAAATCAGGGTGCATACTCAAACAAAAAACCCTGAATCATAAACCCAAAATTACAAATATGCGCATAGCTTATAATTCATTCATATTTATTTAATCTAGTAATGGCAATAAATTGCTAAAAATATTGTATTTATTTATATATTAATTGTGTATGTGTTTACTTATTTGTTCGTTTACTAGTATTTTTTTTTTATATTATTTATGCAGGATTAACGTATTTTTACATATTATTATAAAATATTTCCCCATATTAATCTTATAAAACTATTACATATACAATATATACGTATATATACAAACGATAATAATTAGTATTATTTAAAAAGAACCACAAACTTTTAATTATTATAATTCATTTATTTTATTTTATTTGTTTAATGCCTTATACACACAATATCATTATAATAATGTTATGTTATTATATTAGTCATTTATTATCACTATAAATTCTATTAGAGACATTTATGAATTAAATGTTTTCAAAAAAAATGATAATAAATTGAAATGTTTACAAAATTCTTAATATTATGTATATTAATTATATGTACATATATATAAATATTTAGTTAGCTAGATATTAATTAATTTTTCAATAACAAGTGTAAATGTAGTATTTTAAAAAAGTGCCTTATTAAATTTATATTTTCTTATAGTGCAGGAAATTTTCTAATAACAAAAATTTATATAGAATATTTAATTATTACTATTATATTAATAAAATATATTATATGCTTTTTTTATATACATTATTTTTCTTAATTATTTCTATTTTTAAATTTTTATATTGTTATCAAAAAAACCCAATATTCGCTATTATAATTTTGGTACTTTATTAGCTTTAAAATAGTATAAAATTGTCTTGATAAAAATTATTAAAAAAAACGTATAAAAGTTAGCAAATAATATACACTATAATATCATTTAGCGTGTAATTCAAAGAATGCGTGAAAATACCAATAATATGCAATCAAATTCAATCAATATAATAAAATACAAAGCAATTAAGAAAACAAATAATAAAAAAGCTAAAAAACTAACAAATGTTATATTATAGATGTATTTTGATATCACAGCTTCACAAAAAAAAATATTAGATTTTTATTTAAGTTTATAATTAAAAAAATTGATTAGTATAAATACCATAATTTTTTATTATCCTTTAAAAAGCATTTTTTAATTACTAAAAACGCTAATATTCATATCTTAATATTATTTATTGTATTTTATTTTTTATCCTATTGTTATAATAAGCTCTTATAATTACATTAATTCGCTTTATATCTTTATTATATTTTTTTGCTATTATTAATATTATCATATTATAATTTTTTTACTTAATTATACGAAAATGAAATTAGCAAAAGCATTATATTTTGCTGCCTTTTTATTGGCCATAAATGTGTTAACCCCAGGATCTAATAATTATGTTGAAGCTAAACCCGCAAATTCAAAAAAAGTAACCAAAGGTGGTGATAATGCATTTATTAGAAAAATTAAAAATAACAAAGTTGCATTTATATCTACATTAGCCGCAACAATAGCATTAGCAGTTGGTACTACGCTTGGTGTAATGCATTTTCAAAAGGAAGAAAGTGATAACAATCCATCATCTGCGAATAAAATACCTTCAATTGTTGCACGAAAAAACACAAACTTAATATCGAATAACAAACATACACCATTAAATATAAAAACTAGTACAAAACCATCAATAATAGAAACTAATACAAAATCAACAATAAAAACTAATACAAAAACATCAACAATAGATAATGCTCCAAGCACATATCGCTATCAATTACGTTATTTGTAGATTCTGGTGGATATTATCTATTTTCATATCATATTATGATAGCAGGCCAAACATTCAAGTATATTTCATACGTTGTAAAAATTAATTAATATAATTAAACAAATCAATAATATGGCAATAGGTCGAGGAATTTAAATATCTCAATGTTATAAACTTGCCTTTTTTATAACATTTTATTTTAATTTGTATATGCCATATATATAAAGTAATATATTGAGTATATTAAAAAGTGTCAATATTTGATATTGCAATTCCAGAGTTTATATATATTTGCATTTTTCCTTTAGAATGATTTAATTCCGATACTACTTTGAAACAGCTTTTTGTTTTCCGATTTTTTCCCATTTATTAGTAAATTTTTTTTTTTTTTTAATTTTATGAGTAATTTCATATTATTAATATTAAAAAATATATTGTGCATATAATACATATATATGATATTGCTCGTGTCCTTTGTAGTAAAAATAAACCGTGATTTATTGTTTATTGCAAATAGTACCGTGATACACATTTTTATCGGTAAATTATATTTTATCGTAATACCATTTATAGCAATGAAATTAATAAGATGATTAAAATGATTCAATACAAATGCTACATTATATATAATAATTTTTTTATATTGTTATTTAAAGCAGCTAATGTCAATATATTTTATGCACATATATATGTAACTTTATAATAAACTATCTAAAACTATATAACTATAAAAAAAAATTTTGCATTAATAGAAAAATTACATAAAATACAACATAAATATAAATGATATAGAAATAGTAATTTATTTAATATATTTTGCTATTAATACTGTTTGATTATGGTAAATTGAATAATTATACTTTAAAAATATTTGAAATATCAATAAAAACCTTTGTTAAATAAATTATTCATTAAATAAGCTAAACATAAATGTATTGTGATATATATATAACTTTGAATCATTACCATTTATTATACAATAAACACGTATACTATAACATATTAAGAGTTCATATATACGGTTAGACAATATTTAACATTAAAATATAAAACATCGACATTATATTTTAACCATATTTAATTTATATTTACACTAAAATTATATGCATATCATTTATGAAAAATATTTATAAATATCTTTCGCTTTAATGCTTGTCATCATTTTTGTGTTTTTCATATTTAAGGTTAATGCAGAATCTATAAAGCCATGAATTATGATACATATAATTTATTATTTTAATAAGTTACTACTTATATATACTTAATGGTCCAAAGTAAAACAATAAATATTATAAAGTTATAAAAAATTCAATTAGGACAAACTTTTGAACTCTAAGACAATATAACAACTTGATATATTGACTTTTAAAAATAATATATCTGGAACACCAACAATTTTTATGAAAAAGTCTTTAGGAAATAAATATAAAATTTATACAATACTATATCCATTACAATAAAAACAAATTATATAAAGTTATATTTTAAAGGGAATTATGTATACTTCGTAAAAAATAAAAACGCATGTTATGCATACAACATATGTAAAAAAGTTTGCATATACGGCTGCTTCCATTCATATTTATATTTCACTGTTTAAAAAAAATATTTTTTAATCGTTCAAATAATACGTTATGAAGTATAATTCTCTCTACATTGACAAAACTTACAAATTATTAAAAAAAAACAAATAAAACACTAAAAATCACTCTCAAAAACCCATAAAATTATCTTTCAAACAAAAATAATACACACTCTCACAAATATAATTTTCAAATATATTATATATAATTTTTGCCTTATATTTCTTTTCGAAGCCAGACTTGTTTATTTGCTAGAATCCATTTTCATTTCTTTTCGAGACAATATATTTATATTTAAAAAAATTATTTTTATAAATTATTTGCACACTACAAATTAAAGGAAATATTTTTATATACGTTCAAAATAAAAAAATATATTGTAAAAGTTTTATACACACATAAAGTAAAATAATAATAGTTAAGATGCTATTTTTTTATAACGTTTTCCCTTTTTTTCTCTATAACATTATTTTTCCTTTTCTCTTACTTTTTATTTTATAAATATATTTATCATAAAACAATTTGTTCTCTTTCTGAATTACACTACTCATAATGAATTATATTATATGTATGGGCCGAATGATTTATTTTCCATGTTATAAACGTTATTTCCTTCACCCACTAAATCGCTTAATTCATCGTGATAAACTATATTATCATTTATTTCGTCCTTATGTTCATCTGTAAATAGTTTGCCATAATCTTCATGAGTATCTGATGCCATATAATGTGTGTTATATGCTTCTTCAGTGGGGCTATAACTGTATGTATGATCGCTTGGTTTGGGCTCTGTATATTGTTCTAGAAACCGTTTTGTGTAGTGCTTATGAGATTCTTCTATATATTTTTCTGGTGAATTTTCTGGTGAATTTTCTGGTGAATTTTCTGGGTATGGATTTTCGACTGGATTTATTAATGATATATCTTGAGGGGTGTTTACATCATCAAATTCTTTAATACGCTTTCCAATTCTAAATTTTTCTCGAACTTCAGGGTTCATACAAGCAAGCGTTAACGCAAGGGCGATTGCTGATCCTGCAATAGAAGCAGCTATAGCTGCTATCTTTGTGTTTCGTTTATTCTTAAATAAGCTATTTATTTTTTCTATTAATTTAACCTTATTAGGTTTTGAATCGTTTGTCTCATCAATGGGTGATGCCTTATATTCAAAACCCCCGAAAATTAGTAATATGATAAAAAATAGAGAAACGTATGTGGTTTTCATTTTATTCAGACGTAATAATTATGTGCTGAAAGGTATATATGTATGCTAATATCGATCTATAATATTTATTATTTTTTGTCTAAGTATTTTATTTTTTTTATGTATAAATATGTAATAATAATAAAATTTTAAGGTTGCTGTCGTTTTATTTTTTGTTCTTTTCTTTTTTATATATTTATTTAATTTCTTCAGTTAAAATTAAAATAACTGGTTTTCCTTATAATTATTTATGGTGGTGTATGTAGTGTATATCTCTATATATATAACTAATTATATATATTGGACTCTAAAAAAAAATTTCTGTGTAAAGATAAAAATTATATATAATATAACATTATTTAAAAATTATATTTATTTTATTATAAAAATAGTTTAATATATTTCAAAATTCAATTGCCTTTTTTTATTGGATTGTATATAGCTCAATAAAATTTTTATGAAACACCATAAAAGGAAAGGATCAACCATAAAATATAGCTATAAAAAAATAAAACATCCTATTTTTTGAGGACTATAAAATATGAATATTTATAATTTAAAAATAACAAAAAATAAATCATCTGACAATGATAATATCCGCATGTATCCAAAATAATATTAAGAACCACTAATTTGTTCAGTGTCTATTTATGGCATATTTCGTGGATTATTCACAACAAAACTTATTTTATAAGATTTATAATACATTTTATTTATTTATTATTATTTTTTAACATATTATATATGTATATATCCATATAATTTAAATTTTTTCATTACTTTCATGATATAATAATTAATCTGCTGTTCCCATTTTTATTCACCCTATAATGAGCCATATGTGGATATATGCATTTTGTATATGTTTTTTTTGATACCCTCGAATAAATTACAAATTATTTAATGTGGTTTATATAATAATACTGGTATTATAAATCCAATATAATAAGGAAAATAAATAAATGAGTAAAGTTTTTCAAAATTGTCACACTAATTAATACATTAAAAGAAAAAATTGCATGCATCAAAAAATGAATCCATTATATTTAATAGTAAATATAAGAAAAATCGCAGAATATTATTAAATTTAGTGGGATCCATATGCTTATTTCCCAAACATTTGGTACATGCAAAATATATGTTTAATACGAATTACTAGTACCATAATTGTATTAATAAAATGGAAAGGACATAAATTAAACAAAATGCAATAAATTCGCTTCCTTTTTATTGTAATTTTGTACCATTAATTCATTTATTTTATTTACGACAAAAATGTATCAGCCAATTCAATGCTTTTGTATAACAGCTGTTAAAGATATTTTTATGGACAAAAAATTATTTTATTACGTACATATACATCCACGGATGCATAGAAGCATTCCTTATTGTTCAGTATTTGCTCAAAGAAGCTATATTGAAAAAATATTATGATATTTAAAAAAATATATATAACATAATAAAATCGATGAATAAAAGACAATGATGCAATGGTCAAACAAAAAAATCTACACTATCACAAAAACTATTTTTTCATTTAAATTTTTATCAAAAATTTAAATGATTAACAACCAAACAAAAAGGTTAAATCTTTCAAAAAACATAAAGGCGATTTTATGAACTTTTAATTAAACAAATCATCATAAATATTCGTTAAATTTTAAATTATCAATAAATTCCATTCTACACTTAAATATTACATACACAATTATTTGTATGAGCCATTTTTTAATGTTTTTATTTCTTTTTTGTGTAATATAAAAATCGAATGAATTGTTACTTTTAGGAAAATAAACAAGGAGCCAAATGTACTGATTTTTTGTGTATATTATAAAATCCCTTTAAAATTATTTTTTATAAAATTAATTTGTATTCACTTTTAGCTTTGTATAATACTATATAAATGTGTGTATTATTATTTCAATATATTTACAATTTACATTCATAAAAAAATATAATATAGGTCTCAAAATTATATATTCCTTTTAGTGTGATGTATCTATTATTAAGGCCTTATACATTGACAGTTATATATATAATAGCAATAATAATAGTAATCATAAATTGCATGTTAATAATAGTTTATTATGCTATTTTGAGAATTTAATTAAATTACATAAAAAGGAAAAAACTCAAAATATATTTATGTCTCGCAATTTTAATATCGTGTATTTTATTTATTTTTTTTATATGGGATTTTATTATCTGTGAATAAACTTGTGAGAAAACACAAACATTTTTTATATATTCCTTTTCCTCTTTTTTGGCATATAAAGAAAAACAAAACTTGTAAGAACTGTTCATAAATTTATAAAATATTTACATATGAGGAGAGAAAAAAAGAAACATATATTATTTATTTATATATATGCCCGGTGCTCTCTCGAATTTACACATAACATAGTTAAAACAACAATAGCGCCTTATTCATTCCTTTCTTTTATTTAATTGAATAAATTCATTAAAACCTTCAAATGTAAGATATGCATTTACAAATAAAATTATAAAAGATAAAAATAAAAAAATAGTAAAAAATATATTTAAACATTTTGCGCCATTTTCCTCACATTATTTTTTCACATTCCCCTTTTTTACTAATTCGAAAACAATGCGCTTCACTTTTTCCAATTAATAAAAGACGAATTTTAAGTAATTTTTTAAGGAATAACAAAATGACGCATTTTATTACATATATAGCGTATTTATTATATGAACTATTTTTTTTCGAATTTTTTTTTTCCACATATATTAATCTTGCTCTCCAAATTAGTTAATGAATGAATAAAAAAAACTACACATTCATTGAATAGCATTATAAATAAGCAATTTTTCTAATTCAATTTTTTAGCGTCCCTTCTTATTTCATGCTATATCATCACTTATTTGTTTATTATTATTTTTTTTTCGCTTTTTTTTGGTTAGCTATTGCCATTGCTAGCATATATTTTATAATAAAAATTATATTTTAAATATTTTAAAATGTTTTGTAAAATAATTTGTCCTGGCAATTAAATTATACATATTTCTCATATGAATGACGCATATCTATTACACATAAATAATACATGTGCATATTGCATGTGTACACAGAATACACATTTTTTATAGCTTAATAAAGTAGCGAATTTTTTTTATATTTGTTTCTCATACACATTGATACATTCCATATATTAATGAACTAATTAGGACCACAAAAAATGGAAAAAAATATATTCTCGGCCACAAATGTAATTCCTTACGGCCCTCTTTACGATAAAGCAAAAAATGTGAAAAATAATGATCAAGATGAAAATTATCACATTGTAGAAGAATACGAAAAGTTGCTAAAAATATATGAGAGACCAAATCCGTATGATTCAAATGGCTCTTTAAAATTCAGCAGCAATGATGATTTGCTGTTATTTCAGATCGATTTAGATTACACCGTGGAAAATATATTTCGAAACGTGATTTATAGTAATGAAGGTTCTACAAATAATAGAGATTCTAAATGTGATAGTATCTATGAGTCATATAAAATAATCCTAGGCAAAGAAAAAAATTTCATATCAGTTCCAATTATTCGAATATATAGTATCACAAATTGCGGATATAGTGTTGTAGTGAATGTTCACAATTTTTTCCCATATTTTTATGTAGAGAAACCAAACGGTTTTAATAATGATGATATGATAAAACTCGAATCCATGCTAAATGAAACCCTGAGTCTAAATAATCAATTTAAGATGTATGAAAATAAAATATTAAAAATTGAAGCTGTTAAAACAGAAAGTATTATGTATTTTAAAAAATCAGGAAAAACAGACTTTTTAAAAATAACTGTCTTATTACCTAAGATGGTTCCATCATTAAAAAAATATTTTGAAAGTGGTATAAATGTTAACAGTAAGCATTTCGGTGGTATCGTATATGAAGCCAATTTACCATTTATTTTAAGATATATTATTGATAAAAAAATAACAGGGTCATCGTGGATTAAATGTGAAAAGAATAGTTATATTATACGAAGTAAAAATAAACAATCGTCTAATTGCACATTTGAAATAGATATACATTATGAAAATATAGAACCTATGGCGTTAGAAAATGAATACCAAAAAATTCCCAAATTAAGAATCCTTTCCTTTGATATTGAGTGTATAAAATTAGATGGAAAAGGTTTTCCAGAAGCAAAAACAGATCCTATTATACAAATATCGTCAATTTTATATTTACAAGGTGACCCAATTGAAAATTGTGCAAAATTTATTTTTACACTTTTAGAATGTGCTAGTATACCAGGCTCAAATGTTATATGGTTTAATGATGAAAAGACAATGTTAGAAGCATGGAATGAATTTGTTATAAGAATAGACCCAGATTTTTTAACAGGTTATAATATCATAAATTTTGATATACCATATATATTAAACAGAGGTACTGCTTTAAACTTAAAAAAATTAAAATATATAGGTAGAATAAAAAATATTCCAAGTCTTGTTAAAGACGCTAATTTTTCTTCAAAACAATTTGGGTCACATGAAACAAAAGAAATTAATATTAATGGAAGAATACAATTCGATGTTTACGATCTAATTAAAAGAGATTATAGATTAAAATCGTATACCTTAAACTATGTGTCATTTGAATTCTTAAAAGAACAAAAAGAAGATGTCCATTATAGCATAATGAACGATTTGCAAAATGAAAATTCGGAATCGCGTAAACGAATTGCCACTTATTGCATTAAGGATGGTTTATTACCCTTACGATTAATTGATAAACTATTATTTATTTATAATTATGTAGAAATGGCTAGAGTTACTGGTACACCATTTGTTTATCTATTAACTAGAGGCCAACAAATTAAAGTTACTTCACAATTATATAGAAAATGTAAAGAATTAAATTATATTATTCCTAGCACATATATTAAAGTTAGTAATAATGATAAATTTGAAGGTGCTACGGTTTTAGAGCCAATAAAAGGTTATTATATAGAGCCTATTTCTACTCTCGACTTTGCATCTTTATATCCATCTATTATGATCGCCCACAATTTATGTTATTCTACACTCATAAAAAATAATGATGAAATTTCTGATCTAAATAAAAATGATATAACAACTGTACCAGGAAAAAATAATTTTAAATTTGTTAAAGGTAATGTAAAACGTGGTGTATTACCATTAATTGTCGAAGAATTAATAAGAGCTCGAAAAAACGTAAAAGCTATGATGAAAAATGAGCAAAATCCAATTACAAAAATGGTACTTAATGGCAGACAATTAGCGCTTAAAATATCAGCAAATTCAGTTTATGGATATACTGGTGCAGCGGCTGGAGGTCAGTTGCCTTGCTTAGAAATAGCTACCTCAATTACTACATTCGGTAGATCTATGATAGAAAAAACAAAAGAAACAGTTGAAGCATATTATTGTAAAAATAATGGGTTTGAACACAATGCAACTGTTGTATATGGTGATACAGATTCTGTAATGGTTAAATTTGGTACAAATGATGTTGGAGAAGCAATGCGATTAGGTAAAGATGCAGCAGAAAGAATAAGTAAAGAATTTTTACATCCTATTAAATTAGAATTTGAAAAAGTATATTGTCCATATTTATTACTTAATAAAAAAAGATATGCAGGCTTATTATACACTAATCCAAATAAACATGATAAAATGGATTGTAAAGGTATCGAAACTGTTAGAAGAGATTTTTGCATACTTATACAACAAATGATGGAAACTGTTTTAAATAAATTATTAATAGAAAAAGATTTAAATAGTGCCATCGAGTATACCAAAAGTAAAATTAAAGATTTATTAACAAATAATATAGATATGAGCCTGCTAGTTGTAACTAAATCATTAGGAAAAGCTGAATATGAAACTAGATTGCCACATGTAGAATTAGCAAAAAAATTGAAACAACGAGATAGTGCTACGGCTCCCAATGTTGGCGATAGAGTTAGTTATATTATTATAAAAGGCACAAAAGGACAAGCACAATATGAAAGAGCCGAAGATCCATTATATGTATTAGATAATAATTTGTCAATAGATCATAATCATTATCTAGATGCTATCAAAAACCCACTATCTAGAATATTTGAGGTTATTATGCAAAATTCAGACTCTTTATTTTGTGGAGAGCATACAAGGCATAAAACTATTTTAACGTCAAGTCAAACAGCTTTATCAAAATTTCTTAAAAAAACAATTAGATGCATAGGTTGTAACAGTTCAATTAAAAAGCCACCATTATGTAACCATTGTAAAGCGAACAAAGAATTCTCTATTTATATGCAAAAAATTAAAGATTTAAAACTCAAACAAAACGAGTTCTTTCAGCTATGGACTGAATGCCAAAGATGTCAGGGGAATTTACACATAGACGTCATTTGCATGAATAGGGATTGTCCCATATTTTACAGGAGAGCAAAAATTAAGAAGGATGTAGCAAACCTTCAAGAACAAGTTACATCCCTCAAAATTGAATGGTAAAAAAAATAAAAATAACAAGAGGGAAGAAAAGCAAAAAAATAAATTATTTTTTAAATATTTATTTTATCCACCGTTCCAATATTTATGTAAATTATGCAACAAACTTTTGATGTGACCCAGAAAAATTAATAAAAACATCGAATATTTTGTGTTTTTATTTTTTTTTCCTAAAATGTAAAAGAATTATAATATAATTGAATATAATTATTCGTACCTAATTAGAACGATCATCTAACCTCACATGCTACTAACGTCGCCCCCATTAAAAAATATGCATAAAACGACTACTTTATGTCCTATACAAATTTTTAATCGTTTGCATAGTTTTATCAATTTAAAAAAGGGGAATATATACCTCATATAATAAATGCATTGTCTCTTTTTTATTTTTAAGCTTTTAGAGGGGCATAGGCATAAATTATTTTTTCTAATTTTTTTCTATATAATGCGTTAAAAAAATCTTCGTGATAATGCTTTTTTAAATCTCTTACAATAATATATTTATTTCTTTTAATATATGGATAATTTACCGCAGAAAGAAAATATATTTTTTTTTCCTTTTATTGCTCAATGCAACTATTGTATTAAATGTATCAACATATTCCTTTTCTTTTAAGACAACGTATATCTATACATATGATTTATTCCAATTTTTTGTAAAATTAATTTTTAATTTATATTTGTAACTCTTTAAGGTTTTATGTTTATTTCCCAATTTTAAAACAAAATCACAATATGCGCTTAAATATACATATTATCACATAAATTAACATACACAGATACACCCCTAAAAACGATGTAACTAACAGCAATCCAAATAAACAAAAGGAAATAACACATGAAAAAAACTACGTATTGATATTCGATTTTTTTAACATGCATTATTTGTATTTTATTTAAAATCTAAAAATTATAAAAAAAAAGAAAAAACAAATTATAATATCAAAAATAAATCGAAAAAAATGAAATGAGAAAACATGCATTACTATTTATTATTCCTCTGTGTCAAAACGCCCTATAATTTCTCAAAGGAAATTCATTTTCTTTACACAGTTTCATTATTTCAACAATTTTCTTAAATATTCCTTATTAGCAATTAGGTACTTTATTCGGTCAAATCTGAGACATTTTCTACAAATGTATTTTTCGAATCTTCTGAATTAATTAAATCATTTTCTATATTAATATCATTTAATTCTTTGTCATTTATTTCGTTACCATATTGATTGATATCAAAAACATTATCTACTTTTAATATATTAGCACAAGCTAATGGAATACCACCAACGCATAATTTTTCAAACATATATAATATGGAAATTTTAGGATTATGAGCATCATTTTCAATAACAATTTTTTTATCTCCATCACTTTTTAAAACTTTGGATTCAGATATTTCTCCATTTTCATATGAAATATTTGTAACATCGTCATATAATTTACTGCTTGTATTTTTTAATTTTAGTATATCTTTGTATAAATGTGTCATTGCACAAAAGCTTTTAAAGTAATTATTTTTCATAACAACAAATTCACAAACTTCCTTAGAACTATCAAGAGTGCTTTCGGATATCAATATGTTGTTTAAAATGCCTTTTTCATTGTTTCCATTCTTCAAATCTGGTAAATTATTTTCATTAATTGGGGATTGTTCCTTACCTATATTTTCATGTTTTAATTCATTATTACATATATTGTCACCATTATTACATGTATTTTTATTTAAATTATAATTTGCTTTGTTAATATTTTTATTTTCATGCTCCTTAACAGTATATTCAACTGTCTTATGCATTCTCAAACTTTCTACATATTTATATACAACCAATATGCATACCAAAACCAAAAAGGAATATCTATTAAAATTTGCCATTTTTACTTGAGTATAATTTTTTATTTAGATATACAAAACATCGATTTTTTCAAAGAATCTATATGTATGTATATTATGCATATACATATAATTATTTGTATTCACATGAATATAAAACTCAGATACATAAAAAATAACTTTGTATATTTCCCTATCCTAAACAAAGTACTATTCAAAACGTTTTAATCTCGATTAAAAAATTGCAATGATATAAAAAAAATAATTTTTAGAAAAAAAACAAATGATGAAGATAAACTTAGAATTTTAAAAATTAAACGCTAAAATTTAGCATAAATTCGAAAGACAATGTTTACATATTTTTTAACTTGCCACCATAAGAAAATCATACACAAAAAATAAACAAAAGGCGTATATAAAGGTATGCATATTGGTGCTTCGTATTTTTTGTGGCCTTACATAATCATACTAATTTGTATTTTTTTAAAAATAACATATACATGCATATATATTTATTTCGAACCATTTTCACAAATTAAAAAAAAATTATATATATAATGCATACCATGTGCTGCACATTTCTACTGATTGTATATACTGACCAAATAGTTGGTAACACGACTTCACAAAAATGTGTGCTTTTCGTTAATCTATAAATATAACCAAATGCATTTCAAAAATTATTAAAATGTATTTATAATATTCTTAAAAAATATTATTTAATAAGAAAATGAAAGAATTATAAAAATAATAGACAGTTCCTTTATCATATATACAAACCAACACTCTATGAAGGCTCATAAAATTGGGGTATTAAATGGAAAGGGATAATAATTAATAATATAAAAATTAATAAAATAATTAAAAAGCAGTAATTAACAAAATTGTAATTGTAAAATAATAATGATATTAATACATGTGAATATAAAAAACGAACCAATGTCTAGGCAATGCGATTAATAAATAAATAGATATATATACATAAAATACGCAACTCAATTATCCAAACAACACTTTAATGCGCATCTTTACTAAATCAATTTCTCACTAATATTATGGTGCCCCACATATGTTTATCCATATCATTTCTTATAAAAATTTTATTACGCCCTTAAAATTTATATTAAAACCACAGCAAAATGTTAACCCTGAATTTTACAATATTCCTCGATCTTAACAATATACATATACTATAGTTCCTCTAAAATATATAGTTTCACAATGTTTGGTCACACAATTTTTATAATTTCTACAGATGCTAATATACATATTTCCAGTAAAAAAACAAAAAAAAATCCCAATATAAAAGTATATCTGCTCCTAAATTTTTATAAGAATAAAAAAATTGTAATTCATTTGGCTTATACAAAATTGCACTGTGCAATATTGTTTTTTTTTAATTTCCTAAGGAATACTGAAACCACGATATGCATTTATATACATCCATTAAATGTAAATATACCAATAATAACTGAAATATAACTTGAGAATGTAAACAAAATTTTAATTTAAAATTTATACATAAATGAAAAATATTGGAGGTACACAAAAAAATACATAAATGCGTAAAATTTTAAAAACATACTTATAATCCATCATGATATACCTATTCCACATTTGCCAAAAATGAATTAGCATAAAAAAATAAATAAGCTTCAAATTAAGTAATAAGAAAAAATAAATAGGGGCGAAGAGGAAGCATTTAAACGGTGTAGTAAAAAAACCGCAATATATACTATCATCTAAGAAATATCTTTAAAATTATGCTTAATAATTTGAATTATATTATAAGAAAGAAAAAAATAAGCAGCGTACTGTTGCTACCCAAAAAGTTTCACTTTATTCACAAAAATTATATCAAAACTAGTATATTTAAAGATGATGACATATATATAGATCCCCTTGAAATACACAATGAGCAAACAAACAAAACAAATTATCTTAACTGTGGAAATTCAGACGAGTGTGTATACAACAGAAGTAATGTAGGAATGAGTGCAATTATAATAAATAATAAATATATTAATATAGAACTTATAAATAAATTATATAAAATCCTTAGAAATAGTGAAGTTAATTATACTAAGAGGTTCGTATTCTTAACTTCGTTATATAATGATACATTTAATTATAGTTATAATTTATATGATATATTAAAAATATTAGAAATATATCAAAAAACGAAAAATAACCATTATTTAAACATTTTAAAAAAAATATTAATAAATATTAATGAATTAGCATATTTAATATTTTCATATAAAAAGCCATTTATATCTTATTGTAATGGAAAAATACAAGGCTCTGGTGGATTTTTAACATTTCTTGCTAATAATAGTTCATCTTATTTTCATTCTTCTTATTCATATAATAATTTAAGTTACTCATTCTTACCATATGGTGGCATTTCTTATATACTAACACAATTAAGAGGATCGTTAGGTTTATATTTAGCATTAACTGGTCTAGAAATAGAATCGTCTGATTTAATTTGGTCTGGTTTATGTAAAAGATGGATATCAGATGATAGTTTAGAATTAATGGAAATAACATCAGAAAGCCAATTAGAAGTATCTGAACAAAATGCAAATATATTATTAGAAGAACATTTTTTAACAGTCCCAGAAATATATACATTAAAAAATTATGAAGAAATTATACATGACCACTTTAAATATAACAATTTATTATATATATTAAAGAAATTAAATATTTCGAGAAAAAGTGAAAATAAAAAAATTAAAAATTGGGCTGATCAAACATATCAAAAAATTACTTCTTTACCTCCATTAGCAACTCATATCACATTTGAAATATTAAATATATTAAGAAATTATAAAATAGAATTATTAAAAAGGGCACAAATAACAAATAAATTATGGAATGATCTTATAAAAAACAGTTATAAAATAGCATATATAACAAAAGAGGAAATAAGCATGGCTGAATTAAAAAAAACAATAGACAATGAACTTTTTATTAAAGCTTTAAATCTAGAAACAAATGCTCTTTTAAATTTTGTTTCTTGTCCCGATATATTAAATGGTATAACATCATACTTAGTTAAAAATACCGATCGTTCATTTAATTCAAATTATATTAATAACAATATATTCGAAGTCAAAAAAGATATTATTCAATATTTTATTTTTTACAAAAATAATTATGAATATTCCTCATATGATAGACCTGATATAAGCTTATCCAGCTTGAGTGTTCTTGATAAATATAATCAAAACTATAATAGTAAGCACGGAAATTCCCATGATAAGATGTTTTACCAAAATGAGGTAATTCCATTATTATTATTTATTTTATTTTTTTTTGTTTGATAAAATAATTTATACAACATTTATGCATGAATATGTGCATTATTTTTTCCTATTTCTATTATTATGCTATATATAGCTATTTATTCTCTCTATTACATAATCTTGAATAACTTCACATAATTATATAGTTAGCTAATATTACTCTTTCGAACGAATAGAATATATATTATTACATTTTTTCACACTTTATCAGACCATAAAGTGGAGCGACGATTATTTAAAAGACGAATTAAACAAGATTAACGACCAACTTTTATAGTTATTCTCTATTTAATTGTAATTTAGTATAAAAAACATATATATATATATATATATATATATATCCATTTTTCCTCTTCACAAAAGTAATTACCAGTACCTATAATCTTTACTATATATACATACATCGATGGTTAGTTTACTCATAAATTGAAAATACTTCATTATTCATATTATGTTGTTTTATATATAATTTTTATATTTTTTTTTCAGATTCCTCATAAACAAAGGATGCAAATTACACGGAATAATGTTATTAAAAAAAAAAAAAGTTACAATACATACAATGAATTTTATTATTAATTGAAAATGTACACATGTATTTTTAAAACTTTTAATATAATATTTAAATTCATAGCGTTTAGACAAATCAATAAATGCTCCAATATATTGTTACTATTTTTTTGTGTTTTTTTCTATATTTCATTATATACTAAATTTTTTTTTTCGATAATTTACTGTTATATTCTCCATTGTGTACCATAAAAATAATAAATTAAAAAAAAACAAAATAAAATACACAATAAAAATATAATTTAAAATAATATTTTAATATCCATTAAACGCTATTTTTAATACTATAATCTTTTTATTTTTTTGCTGAATACACAAAAATACACCTTTTTTGTATATATAAATTTGGTTGTATTTGCAACTATTTGAATTGTTTTCCATTTAATGTAGATATCACTTTTCATTCCTTATTCTGTTCATACCCTTATTGTTAGTATTATTGGAAAAAGTATTGTTCAAGGTGTTATTGAATGTATAAATTATTTCATTAACATTTTAAGGTATTATATTTTTACTATTACTTATATATGCATACCAGGTTTTATTGTTTAGCTTGTAAAAACATATATAATTAGTATCTTAAAAAACAATATGTTACATAATATACTTCACTTTTATTTTACGTAGTTTTATTTATCCCCAATCAATTCATTATAGCCATCTAAAGAAGTTTCCATTTTTTTCATTTGTTTTATATTATTGAGTATTTCATTATTTCTTCTCATACTTTCATATATTTCCGTCATTTCATCAGTATATATTTTCATGTTTTTGACATATTCTGAATAAGTATTCTTTCGTTTGTCGCTACACTCGCTACTATCACTGGTATTATTAAAATCTTCTTCACTATTCACAATTCCACACTTTTTAATTTCATCTTTTTCAATATCAATCGTTGAATTTTCGTCATAGCTGTTATTATTATCATTTTTTACATTCACATGGATGTTAATTTGTTGATTTGTATAGCACAAGTTATCTAATTCGCTAACTCCATTCGTATTTTGTGGGAGCAAACTATTCTTTGTATTATTATCTTTACTACATACATACTCATTATTCATTTTTTCGGGTTTATTGAAATTTATAATGCAATTATCATTATTATATTCTGAATTTATTGAGACCGCAGACACATTCTCACTACTGAAATAATTTAGTTGGTCTTCCTTTTTGTTTTTCAACATTCCTTCATCATATTCTGCCGAGCATTCATCATTAACATGCTCATGTTTCTCTAATTCAATTTTCTGAGGAAAATATATTTCTTTGAAATTATTTTCTTCCGTTATATTATTTAAATTTTCTTTATTACAAATAGGAATTGCTTGTAAATGCTTTGATTTAACGTTACCCTCCAAAAATTCTATATTTTTCCATATTTCATGAAGATTTATTCTAATTTTCCGTACCCTTTCAGTGTTACTATTATATATATACATATGTGATTTACATAAATCGTCTTTTCTTTTTATATTTATAGTATGATCAAGATACTCTGTTAATTCTTTTTTATTTCTAATTATATTATTATCGTGGCCTATTATATAATCACTATGCTCCATTAAATTGCATTCGAAATCTGAAGAGTTATTAAACGGCTTTAAAATTCGAACCCCTTCATATAATGCATTAAAACGTTCATAGTTTATATTTATTCCTAATAATCCATTCCCACTCCATTTCATTGGTACAATTTTTATTTCCTTCATTTTTGCATATCGACAATTATAAACATATAAAATTAATTCCATATTTTCATAATTTTTAACCTTTTCTATAAAATTCTTATATGTATTAATAGACTCATCTAGTAATATTACATCATCTACTTTAACTATGTAATCAAAAAATATTTCCAAATTGCATTTACTCGCTGGCCCTTTTTCGCTTATTTTTATTATTCTATATCCTTAAAAGGAAAATAAATATACGGTGTTATGTTTCTAAATGCATCAAATCTTAAAAAAAATACGCAAATATTATGACGAATATTATTATTATTCAGTTATGTAACACATAAAAACTCATTAATAGAATCAGTTAATATATGCATATATATGAAGAGTAAGACAATATGTTGTTTTATATTAAAATACTCATTCTTTAGTATTTCCTCTTAATGTTGTCCGATTTTTTCTTTTCATAAAACTTACCCCCATTGTTTTCCTTCGTTTGTCCTGCTCCCATTATATTTATTTTATTGCTTCTTTATATTGCTGCTTTATTTGATTTTTTATTTATTTTAATTTTTTTGCAAACAAAGATGACCAAACATTTTCTCGACATTCAGCAATTTTTAAAACAAATACAAATTGCTAAATGAATATTACAACACTATTATGTAATATAATAGAACAAGCAAAATACGTAAATTAAAAATATATAATCGTTAAAACTTTATATAATTATTCAAATGCACACAAATAAAGAAACAATTTTAAAACTTATATATTTTTTTTAACAACAAATCCCTTATAATTTCGATTTTAAGTTAATTCATATAATTTAATGCACAATAATAATAAATCTATGTATTTAATTATTTATTTTTTTGGCTTATGTTATTTCTTTTTATATTTTTAATTTGTCCCCATAACATCACAATCAATATCCCCAGACATATTTTTATTTTTTTTTTTCTATATATGCATATATGTGGCTATTTTCTTTCTTTTTTTATATCTTTATTTCCACAAATTAAAAAAATATATTATAACACCTGTAAATTATTTAACATTCTTTTTATATTTTTTTATTCTGTTTTTTTTGATGTGTTGTAAAACCGTGAAACTGTTGGCACATATCCTAATGTTCTAATAGGGTTAAATATAATTTATAAATATAAAAAAAAAAAATTTAAACGATTAAAAAATAAATATATGGCTTAAATAAATTTATATAATTTTCAAACAAAATAATCATCATATTAATTTTAATCGGTAAAAAAGAAAATAGTATTATAAAAAAATATAATTTTATTTTTATATCACTAATTTTAATTGGAATAAATCCATATACACACATGTAATATACCATGTTGAATTATACATATTTTATATCCTTATTGTTTTGTTAAATTTTACAAATTTAACTTTATAGCAACAATATAAGGTTATATATATTCCCAGATATGTAAATGTAAAATTTACCATATAAACACTTATAAAATAAATTAAAAAAAATAAAATAACACCATGAAGTTATTAAACTCCAGTTACTAAAAAAATATAACTTTCCCTTTTTTCTATCATTTTTTTTAATTGTCTAAAAACGTCCTTAGAACTTTAACAGTCTCATTTGGGCATGTAACTGAATAACCACGCACTCTTTTGTCATGAAATATTTCATAATCATTTCCCCCCTAATTAAAAATGCAAGGTGGAAAGAGGTTACAATATATGTATATAAATAATATATGATAATTATAAGGAAATGTATATATTCATCGATTTTGTACTCTTACTATATCTGTTTTATCTCCAAAAAAATATATTTCACTGGATATCCCTTCTATGTGCTTCAAACAAAATGTTTTATCCCATCCCTGAAAACGACAATTTATTTTATAAGTCAACGCATCGAAATTATATAAATATATACAATATAAAATGATATGCATTCATTTTTATTGGCTAATACACATTAAACATAACGAAACATAATAAGTAAGAATATATATGGGCATGCACATATATATTCCTTATATTCATAAATTGTGAATTTATTTGCTTCTTTTCTTAGTACTATTGGAAAGCAATCTATTGATATTTGCCCTCCTATTGAAAATGCGAGGTTATATTTCTCGAACCTTTCAATATAAAAGATAAAAACCGATATAATGAAATCAGGAAAAACATAGCGAATCAAAATATAAAAATTGAATATTTTAAAAAAGAGACAACACAATTTCACCACAGATTAAGATTACTCGTTAATTAAATTCGATCGAAACGTTTTAAGAATGTCATGCTTGGAATTATATGCACAAAACTCCTCTCTATCTATATATGAACAGTTTCGTCCAATGGGACTAATGTTTATTATTCCATTTCGTAGTTCAATGAATGTTCCTCTAAAATGTTAAAGTTTAAAAAACGAAAAAACAATAAAAAATTATGATAATTAGACATTTTGTAATCACTTTCGATTATCTATTATATTTTATTTTTTTATTTATAATTTTACCTCTTTTTTGGAATATCTAAATTGGCAATATACAAAAGACAATAATTTATGAGATCTTTTAATTTGTTTTCTCCCAAAAAATTTATAATATTCTGTCAAAAGAAACATAATAAAACAAAATTAAATAAGATTAAATGAAATAACATCTTAATATATTATTGCTGTGTATTTTGATGTGTACCTCTGAAAAATATTGTTCATTATTTTTATGCGCTATTACTCCATTTTCTGAAAATATATAATCAAACATTTCAGGATCTAGGTTAAAAAATAAAAAAAATTAGAACAAATCGTAAATTTATACAAATAGAGGATTACATATTTATTAATATTTTATTTAAACACAAAAACTGCAAGTAATTATATAAATGATAAGAAATAATAACCATAATTTATTTTTATTACTTACATTGTATTTGCTCTACAATTTTTTTATAATCAGATCCTCCAACTAATGCCAATAAACATTCTTCTTTAGATTTTAGTTCCAATAATGTATCAACCATATCTGTTTCGATCGTCTAATTTGTATAAAAGTTAAAAATATGGATTCATACAAATATATTTACATATATTCAGTCTTTATTATCATTTTTTTGAAATATATAAATTACTATATTTATATGTATTAAAAAAACATAGATTTGCGAAACAAATATATACAAATTGAATATTGCTTTCTAATGTATTCAAAAATAATGCACACACTTTTCGAGATTTTGTTAAGGTCCCATCTACATCGAACAGAAAAATTTTGCTCTTTTTTGCCATATTCATCATATAAATTAAATCCAAAAAAAACAAGTATTCAGACTAATTTTGTATTAGGCTTAATATACATTATTTCTAATCAAACAAAGCAAATTTGTGTAAAAATTCGAAGCCCATATACTTTAAATAGAAAACCGAAAGACATAAAAATTAAATAAAATGGCAATTACAGTTTAAAATAAAAAATGTAGTCAATAATTGTAATGTGATATATTAAAGCTTATGTTTATATTTCTTGTAATTTGTACGTATATAAATATGATATTTTCACATTAACTTTTTTTTTGTTTTCTTGTTATCCAAATCCAAGGATATTTTTTAGTAACAATTTTTATGAAAAACATGTTTATCAAACATTTTAAAAAAATTAACATATATTCATTTATAAAAATATGTCAAAAAAAGATAAATATTTATTTCCTTAATAGTAAACATAATAAAATTATATTAATATATATCTGCACATGAAAATAAACCTTATTATTTTTTTCATTACACACTTTTTGTGTATAACCTATTAAAAATTATTTTCACGATTCCCCAATTATAAATCTACAAAAATGATAATTAATGGATTGACCAAATGCACTTAAAGAACAACACCATAATATATAAAAAAATTTGTGTGTAAACATTTTATTTTTTGGTGTACATTTTTGACTACGCAGTTTTATACATATAACTATTAACAGGTGTGTTTATGATATATACATTTACTTGCATGCTAAGGTAAACTATATCACACAAAAAAAATTATCAGGAAATAATAACATATATATATTACTAGAAATGTTGCATTTCAAGAAATACAATACTTTCATAAATAATATGTTTAATGAAATATTATTTCTTTGGCTATGCTTACATAATGAAACATGTGTGTGGGGGTTTTAATTAATTCGTGAATTTTCTCATTATATACAATAGACCATACATAATTATACAAGTATAGAAATACATTAATATTCTGACAATTTCATTCTACAATGCCTTAAAAATATCGAAAATTCCAAAAGTTATTTTATATTTAGGAAGAGACAATGATAATATGGGAATAATATTGATTTATATCCGTTTTTTTTCACAACTCAATTTTCTTTCTTTATATGGTTATTCATTTTGAAAAATTAAATATAATAATAAAAAATATATATACATGTTATATAATATAAATTGTTTAAATAGTTAATACGTAATTAATTATATACTATTTTTCTCCTTTATAAAAATAATATATACACAAAAAAAATAAAAAGGATTGTACTGACGTCAAAATATATGCTTAAGTGTACGTGCAGATATGTACGCCCTTTAGAAATATAAAAATTAGCATATTATTTAATAATAAAAAATAGGGGAAAAGAAAATTTATAATAAGCCATAAAAATACTATCTCTAAGGGTAAAATCAAAAAAACAACCAAACAAATTAAAATTTAAGTCGAATTTGTTCTGTTAAAATTTATGCATAACATAATAAGCTTCATACCCATATTGTTAAAACAATATAAGCATCTATATATTAAAATAATTAAGAAAAAAAAACACCTTTTTAATTGCACACGATTATATGACCTTCTAGCTATTAATATTTTTTTTGCAACTGTTATACGCAACTTATATAGAATAAAAATTTAAAACAACACCAACAAAAAAAGAAAATTATAAGAAAATTAAATAAATTAATTAAAATAAAAAATAAAAACAAAATATAAAAAAACATTAAATAAAGAATAAATCTTGAACAAAAAAATATATTTATATCTATTTTTTTTTTAATTTATACAACCACCTCACGAAAAAAATAATTTTTTGTTTCCATTTACCTTTATTATATCTTTTACTTTTTTTATTTTATCATTTTTTTTATTTTTCCTTTCACAAAAATTACCATATTATTTCCAATTTAGTGCAAAAATGGAAGATAAATTTAGAGAAGCTTTTATCCTTTTCAGTTCATGTAATGATACTCTTGAATTATACCAATTTTACGAGTTGGCACATTCTTTTGGAATAGTACTAACAGAAGAAGAGAAACACGAATTACCAATCGTAAGAAAAAAACATAAAAATTATATGTTTTATTATCTATACAGACACACTTGTAAATGATTTTATATTTTCTTCGCTTACTTATTTTTATTTATACTATGTTGCATTTTATATTAAAATGTTCTGTTATTTATGTCATTTCTATCGAATAACATGAAATATATATTTTTTTTTTTTGAAGACCGTTGACCTGAATTATTGGCTAGATTTTGCAAACAAACACTACAACATAGATGATCCACTTAAGCATATTAAAAGTGTAAATGAAAAAAACTCTAACGTCAAAATAAAAATCGATAACTTTGTTGGAGTAAGTTATATTACATTATTTTTTGTATTCTTCATACAGTTCTGCGTTTATTACATCTTCCACATTATTATACAAATATTCTATAAAGAAATTAACGACTATTTCGCATTTATTTCTTTCATATAATTTTTTAATTACTTCATGCAACATTTTTACACATATTTTTATTCATTTATTATTTTATCCATTCAATAATAAAGGTTATGAGTGCATTGGATACAAGATTGACTGATAAAGACATCGATTTATTATTAAAAATTACTAATCCAAATAATGAAGATAGCATAGACCTTAATTCCATTTCACAAAGATTGGAAGAAGTTATGTAAATTACCTCATTATTATTACTTTTTTTATTTTCTCGAGGCCTCAAAAATATCATTTTTTGTACAAAATTCACACAATATATTATGTGTGTATAATATTTTTATTTTTTGGATACCGAAATATATTTATTATATTCAAATTAAAATATAATTTTACTGAACTTTTCATGTTTTAATTTCTTAGTGCTTTTTTCCGTAACCGAGTTATTGCAAAACATGCATACATAAGTGTGTATAATAATATTTATACATGCTTATTAATTCTACAAAACTAATTTTATTTTCCTTACGTCTAATATGCACATGGTTTTATTAAAAATGTAATTTATTTTGTAGGAATTTTTTTAAACAAAATATATTGCCCTGTTTCTTTAAAACTTTCCGTTTATTGCGTAATATGTAATATTAGTAGAATGATTGAAATAGTTGTCAGTAACTAAATAACATGCATATTATAAATATATGACGTGTAATTATAAATTGAAACTAGCAAATTTCTCCCTTAAAATCCAGTAGTTGTTAATTCATATAAATATATATATAATACCTATATTTTTGAAATCTTGCTCTTTATAACCGTAATGGACGGAAATATATATATATATATATATATATATATATATATATATATGCAATTCACCATTTCATCTTTCCATGCATATAAAAAATTTATTGTAAAGAAGTAAGTTTGTCTGAGTTATTTCAATATATATATGTATATTTGTAAACAAATATAGCAAACACTTCAATTTCCCAACATACAAATTATTATATTTTCTTAAAAATTGGAGATAAAATAAAAATAAGTGTAAATATAAATAAATAAGTATAATAAAAAAATATAACTTGTAAAAATACAATAGACCTGTATATTTATGTATACATTTTTTCCTCTTTAAAATTAATATTATGGAAAATATTTCTCGTTTTTAATTATTGTTCCTCTCCCATTTTATTTATTTTTTTATTCATTAATTTTTAAACATATATTAACAAATATAAATATGAATAAATGTATATTACCGTTAACTCTCTTAACTTTCGGTATCATATATATGACCTTATTTTTTACGTAATTTATTATGGATATATACAAATTAATTTTATTATCAAAAGCTTGAATTTGTAAAAACCAAAGAAAGGTTAATACATATATCAATCACAAAGCATATTATTGTCATAAAATTATATACGTAAAAGCGCATATTTGATATAATACATACATAACAATATATGCAATAAAATGAATATTCACTACTAATTTCATTGGAGCAAGTGTATTTCCCCTTAATCACAATTACAGCATATAATTACCAAAACTAATATGGCTTTTCTTACCTTCATAAATTCGTAATATATATATATATATATATATATATATATAAATTAATGTAATAAGCATGTGAATTATAAAATTTTGGGATTTTTTGACCAAAGGAACATTATATATATATAATATTTTTTCCAGTTCCTTTATCCCCCCCTTGTTTATGTAAATTAATCATTTAGAACAAACATAGGGTTGATTTTATTTATGATTATGTATTTATTCATTCGTTACATATTTGGATGGAGATTTAATTTTCATTTTTTTTACTGATGCCAAGATTCTGTGCTTCCCAGTAATTTTATTCCATTCAAAAAGTTGCAGCAACGTCTTTTATTTTTGATGCAAAAGGTTTATCATTTCTGTTCCTTTTTTTGTCAAACAGAAAAAAACGATGATATAGGAATACCACTCGTATGCCCATAATCAAACACATATTAACAAAAAAAACGAAAAAAAAAAGAAAAAGAGAAGATATAGGTCGAAAAATATTAAGTACATAATATTGGATGGAATATATATAGTGGAGTATATGCAAATGTTATGTTCTTCCATAGTATAATAATTCAATCATGCTTTTGCAGCAATTTACATATTCCCATAAAATAAAAATTTTAAAAGGTGTGAAAATTTAATGCAGTATATATATGTATGCATATGTTTAGAGAGATTGAAAGAAAAATGAAATATTAATACTTTCATGTAAAAAATTGTGATTATTTTCTTGCACATACATGTGTATATCGAGATGATAAATCTCAATCAGTGTATTATTAATATACTTTTTGTGTTTAAGTTATTTTTCTTCACTGTTTTATGTTTCTAGAGGAAGGAAAGAAAACATAGTTACCGGTATTATTGGCGTCATATTAAAAATAATTTCAATTCAGAATAATATGCAAAAATATATAATGAAAATAAAGTAAAGGAATCAAATTAAATATATAGAATAAATAAAAAAAGCAAATAAAAATGCCAGATTCCGCACATGTATTTATGGAAAATGTTTTTCATTTAACGGGATATTTGCATCGATTACTTTTTCTTATGAAAGAACTTGATATAAAAGAACATGAAATTAGCAAAACTATTGAAGAAAAAGAAGAAATTTATTTAGAAAATTTAAATTATATTCATAAACAAAATATAAAAAATCAGTCTACATATAACCAAAATTATGCCTCCAATGAACATTTAAATAAAAATTATTATTCAATCAATCAGCAATTAGCAAACGAAAATAATCACGAAACTCATAATAATAATAAAAACTCTCTAAATTCTAATATCATAGATTCTGAAAAAAATAATGAATATAAAAGTGATAATAAGAACATCCATACAGATAAACTTTCGAAGAGAGAAGAGAATCTGAAATTAGAAATTCAACATGATTATAATAAAATAAATGACGATTTTGAAACAGAATATATGGATAATGAAATTTTAAAAAAAAATATAAAAACAGAAAAGCATGCAAAGCATATCAAAGAAACTGGAGAAACATCCTTTAGTAGTGAACAATTAAAAGAAAAAAATATTCTATCACAATCAGATAACCCTAATCATGAAATAAAAAATATAAAAAAAATATTCACCAATGATCAAACGGAAACGAATGTAACGATACACAATATTGATGATAATTTGGATAAATATGATTATATAAAAAATGAAAATGCTAAAGAAGAAGATGAATGCAGTGATGATAAAAAACCTGAACTCTTATTTAACGAAGACGAATTAAATGAATATTTAAATATAATAACGAGTGATAGAGAAAATTGTATGGCTCTATTAAGGGAAAAGATATGTATAAATAACCAAATATCTTATATGATAAAAAATTATTATGAAAAATTAAAAAAACAATATGATAAACTATATATTGAAATGGAAATGAATGGAGAAACACCTCCTAGTATATATAATACAAATAAAAATAAAAACTATTATCCTGATTTTGATGATAATTTAAACATAAATAGCAATATAATCATTATGAATAATAACACAAGTAGTGGAAGAAACAAAGGTAATTATACCAACTCGGCCGTAGGTACATCATCTGTTGTTAACTATACAAATGAAAATTATCAATATGATGCTTACGACTTTGAATGTACTAAAGAAGAAGATGATAATGAAATTATTTTTAATAAAATGAATAGCCGAAAACATGGTGTTAAATATGATGAGGATTATAACCCATATAATAGTGAGAAAAATAAAAAAAGTAAAAAAGCAAAAAGAAACAAAACCGATAATGCACAATCAAATAAATTGACAAAAAATAATAGTACAAAATGTAATCAAAATATTGGGCCAAATAAAAATTTCAATCCCACAGAAAATAAAACTAATAAAATGAGAATAACAATTGGATCTTTGGCAGATTATCATTTGAAAAATAATGAAACTCTAAAAATAAATAAAGAAAATAAAACTGACAAAACTGAAAACAACGATTCAGAAGACTTGCTATTTAATGCTGGAATTACTGCTGATGATCATATTTCCGAACAGGGCGATAAAAATGATGAAAATAAAAATGAAGAAAATGCCTATAAAAAGACGAAAAAGTAGCGAATAACAAACATATCGTTTATCTTTAATTTTTTTCCTGCTTTTTGTACCTTGTTGAAAATATTATCTCTGAATTTAATTTTCCAAAAGTGATATATACAAATTAATATGAGAATATTAGATATATGGTATATATGTATATCATCCCGTTTTTTTTCAAATTCATTGTATTGTACATATATGTATGTGCAAAATTTTGCAAAAAATACATTAGTGGATAATTGTGAGCTTTCTAAAACACACCTAGAAAATAGGACAGTAAATATTTTTGTGTTATTTATTCTTTGCCAAAGTCATTTGTAACATTTTTAAGGAAAATATGTATATAGATGGATATATACGATATTATTCTAACACATATGAGAATATACCCAGAGCACAGAAATAGTTGGAAATTGCTTCCCGATAATGAAATTCTCAATAATAAAACCTACCATATGAAATATGGCAATTTGTGGGAACCTTTAAAAATTTACAAAAATTATTTTTTCTTTTTTAAACGAGAAAAAGCATAAAAAATGACAATAAAATGAATGAGCAAATGGAATAATGAGCACACATATTAAAGATATTTTTTGTAAAGCTTATAATAATTTTTTTTTTCTTTTTTTTACACATTTTTTAATTAATTTTTTGGTTAATTTTGTAATTAAAAAAGTTTATTTTTTTTTTAATTCCCCTTCATATGAAGATTGATATATAATAGTGTTTTATTCTAATATGAGAGGTAATTCTATATATGTATATACGTGCATATGTGCATAAAAAATGTATACACTGTGTAAACCATTTTGAAACTATGTCTTTTTTATTTTCTTTCTACATTATTTACCCTTTTTTTTAATAAATTTCTACAACTATGTAAATATAATTAATACTTTTTAATTTCAAAAAATATTTTTTACCTTTTCCATGCATTTATGGAATAACTATTTAAATTGTAGCCTTTAATGCAATTCTTGTAATTTTTAATGCTCGTTTTATCCTATTTATATAACATATTTTTTTGAAAAAAACTTTGTTTAATTCACACATATTAATACTTCGTACTAAATGTGTGCCCAAACATAAAAAATTGTTCTCAAATATATACACCAAAAATTCATTTATTTTATTTACATAATAACTAAATTTGTGATATACAATTTGTATAGATTGTCATAAAAAATACGCAATAGTTTTTTAAAATATATCTACTGTTTTATATAAATTTTGTGAGCTTCTCTTACTGTCACTATTTATTATATATATGTATGACCTCAATGCAATTTTAATACAAAGTCCATATATATACATTAAAAAAACGAATAAATAAATTTGTATACACAAATACATATACTCACATTCCCCGGGAACCACAAATCATGAACTTCCACATTTATCCCAACGAAAAATACTTTAAATTAATAGACTTAGCAAAACAATATGACCAATGTCAGAATGATTTACTGTATTATAATAAGATAGACAAAAAAGGAATCGGAAATAATATATCCTCTTACCCCCAAAATGAGGAAAAGACAAGGAATATAAATATAGATCCAATCGAATTAGTTCAAGGGGAAACAACTTTTAGATCATTTAATATTCATCATGAAGAAAAAAATGAAGAGGATAATAAAAGAGTTTCTATATCCACTAATCATACAAAACATAACTTTAAAATGCCGAGAAAACGTCAAAAAATGCCAACGTGTGTTAGTTCTCTCATAGATGAAAAAAAAAACAAAAATAAATATAATCCTATAAAATCATTTAAATATGATTCAACTCATCCATTTAAAAAAATAAAAAGGGAAAAAAAATATAATATTTCAAAAATACATGAAAAGCGTTTATTAAAGCGTCATTTGCAATTTCCCCATTATTGTAGAATGCCAAAAAATGGAGGCCTTAAATTAAAATTTTCAAAACAAATGCATGATGGAAAAAATAATAGACAAAAAAAACAATGTACAAATATTAAAAAAAAAAAGAAAAAAAATAGTGTAAACAACTATCAACAAATTGATGGTAATGATGATAAGGTAAATAAAGAAGATACACATTTACAAAAAAAAAAATTTACTCAAAATGGTATATTTAAAAGTAAAAAAAATGAATATATGGATGAAAAAATAAAGAATAGTAATGATAACAGAACTGATCAAGTTAATGAAAAATCGAATGTAACTTCACATATAAAATTAAATCACTCTTTTAAAAAATATACAAAAAACAAAACCAATAAAAATAGCGATTCTTCTATTCCACGTATATATTATGATCCAAAAAGAAAGTCTGCTAAATTAAATACTAAAAATATTCTTGAAAAATGCGAAGATAAGTTGGATGGACCTGACAATAGTCAAATAAATGGCTCAGATAAATCACCCGAAAATGATAACATAACAAAAAATGATATTATTTCATATAACGAATTAAATCTGAATCCTGATATTTTAGGATCTACTAATAAAAAAAAAAAATATATAAATATAAGAAAAAGTATGAATGAAAAATGTACGATTTATAAGAAAGAAAACCTTCAATTAATGCCTTCCAAACACATTGTTAAAAAAAAAAAATGTTTGTCTAAAAGTTTGAAATACATAAAGAACAATTATGCGGCTTCTCAAAAGGTTCATGCACTCATTAACAGCAATAAAAAAAAAAAAAAAAATAGCACCCAAGATAAATGTTATAAAAAGGGAAATAAAAAAATAAATCATATAATTGCTGGGAAGTTCAATGTAGATAAATATAACAAAACAGCTAAATCTAAAAAAAAAAATTTAATAAAAGAAAATGTAAACAAAGAATTAAAAAATGCAAATGCTAATACTTATAGAGGGCTTTTAAAGGCTCTAAATAGAATAAGTGTTATTGTTTCTACTAAATGTCGAAAAAAAAAGTCAAGGAAAAAAATAAAAAATGGAATGTGTAATAATATAAATTGACCTTTTTATAAAAGTATAAATTACACCACTATAATGTCATTATATCAAGGATGAATATAATATTCTCAATACAACATCATCAATTTTATTAGATTAATTTTATTGCTTTATTTTTATCTAGTTTTGTATACAAACTATGTGGCCACTCGTTTTTGTTATAAATAATATATACATGCTGAATTACAAAATTGAAAACATAAATTATTATTTTTTTATCTCTTTTGTTGAATTCTTCAAATGAATTTTCAATATTATAATAAATAAAAAATACAACTATATATTATTATATCGTAATATGTTTATATAAATATGATAATCAAACAAATAAAAATATAATTCTTAATTAAAAAAATAATATTTTTTGCACATACAATTGCGCATTTAAAAACATTTAATTTAATATATTTTTAAAATCGTCATGCAAATATACAGGTATGTACATATAGATGAGTGTAAACATTTCACCTATCAAATAAAAAAAAATACAAAAATATAGAATCAAGTTCTAAAAAAGGAAAACTGAATCTCCCATTTATTCTAAAATACAATCCTGAAAAGGTTAAAAATAAAATAATATATATATATAAGAACATATGAAAATGAAAAAAATTATATTATATTATATTTATCCTGAGTTTTTTTTCTTTTTTCATCTTTCTAACTAAGACAAATGGCCCCACTACAATCTCATTCCTTTGCTTTATCTTTTTATCGCGTTTCTCATTCATATTACTGATGAATATCCGTAAAAAATTCGATATGTCATTGTGCATTTCTATAGAAAAATTATTTAAAAAACAAATTCAAATAAAATATGAATATATAAGCCAGTATAAGTAGGCAAATACTCAATGATATAGTTATAAAAAAACAAATTTACAACATACTTGAAGTTATGGATATTTCATTTTGTTGATAATTCTTTTCCATTGCTTTATCCAAAAATAGGGCAATTTTTTTAAGAATATTTAATGAAATAAAATGAAAAATTGTGAAATTAGGCATTTTATTTGTGTTCATTAAAATGCTATTTATATTTTTCTTATAAAAATTTAAATATTTCAAATCGCTTTTGCATTCCTCTTGTAAAATTACATTACCAAGTAATAACAAATATTTTTTTTTGTCATTTTTTAATTTTATTTTTGCTAAATCCCACATATTAATTATGTTCAAATATAAGCATAAAATGCATGTATATATTTGTCTAAGTGCAACTTCACTTACTGTCTCACATTTCATTTCGTTTAAAACGTGAAACAACATTCTTGAACTAAAGGATCTACACAAACGCGATACTTCGAAGTATGATACATTCGCCTTGTAAAAATGATTCATTTTGACATTTTTGTTTATATAATAATTAGAATCTTTTTTTTTTTGAGTATTTTCACTTTCATAAAACAAAATATGGTCATTTAATTTTTTTTCATCACCTTCGTAATTTACCAGATAAAAATAATCTGAAATATTTATTGAAAAATAGGAAATTAAACATTTATACTCAAATGGAAAATTGTCCAAATGCTGAAAAAGAGAAAGACACAATGTTCTAAATGTTAGCCTTTTAACTGCCTCATATTTTTTATCAAAGTTGTTAAGTAAGGGAATAGATGAATTGCTTGTTGATTCTAACTCTCTCCAAAAATATTCCCCTTTATTATTTCTAGTATTATCACCATCATTCATATTAAATTTTTTTTCAATGAAAGCCGACCCTTTTAATTGTCTTTCTTTTTCCTTATTTTTATATAACATAAACACATATTCAAGACAGTATAAATAATCATAGAAACTTTTGAAATACTGATTATTCAATAAACTATTTTTTGTATCACCTTTGGAAAAAGATTGAAATATTCTAACTATTAGTAAGGAATCTCTAGCATTTAATATTTTTATTTTTTTATTATTTTTTTGAAAAAAATATATACCTTCTTTACTTTGTTTTATACTATTAATATGATTGTCATGTTTGGAATATATTTTTTCAAACTCTTCCATATATTTATGAAAAATTATTTGAACAAATTTATAAAATAATAAAAAAAGAACATAATCATTACTCAAATTTATTTCATAGTTTGAATATAAATAATCAGCAATGCATCTTAAAGAAAATTCTTTCCACATTTCAATAACTTTATAATTAAAACTATGAAAAATATTTAACGAATTTATTTTTAATTTTATAAGTGATAATGCTATTGATGATATTTGGATACAGCTAAATTTATTCAAGACTTTTTCTTTTTGTATATGTTTTAATATTTTTGTCAAAAGTGAAGAATAATATATTTCTCCTTTTTCATATATCTTGTTAATAGAACATAATGAATTTCCAATATCTATCTTTTCATTATTGAAATATAATTTTTCAATATGACATAAATTTCCACTCCCATCTTTTTTATTACTATTATAAAACTGTTCATATTCTTTAATACCTTCTACAACATTTCTAATATATGATACATATTGTTTATCGGTTATTCGTTTAAAAAAAATATATTTTCGATATTTTTTTCTTAACAACCAATCACTATTTTTCCCAAAGCTATATAATATATTGCATATATCAATATTATTTAAATATTCAAAATTTTTATTAAAATAATAACAACAAATATATAGAAATTCTACATGTGTAACATGAGAATTAACCAACGAATGTAAAATAATTATTAACTTTGATATATCATATTTTTCTACAAAACATATATTTGGGTTTTTTTCTACATCTTTTCGATTTATTTCACCATAACATAAGTTGGTATATTTTTCAAAATTTACCTTATTTTTTAAAAAAGTCATAACAAAATAATCCGAAAAATAATATGATAACAAATTATATTCACTCAAATTTAATTTGGAAAATAAATTCAAGATACAACTTATTTCATCTATATTCATTCGTTTTACATCGTATAAAAATCGTATTGATATTTCTTCATATATTTTATGATACTTCTTTATATTACTATTACTTTTTTTATCC
Organism: Plasmodium berghei ANKA; assembly: GCF_900002375.2. Lineage (NCBI taxonomy): Eukaryota > Apicomplexa > Aconoidasida > Haemosporida > Plasmodiidae > Plasmodium > Plasmodium berghei. The sequence goes on from NC_036163.2 coordinate 80,159, forward strand.
AAATTTGTTATGTCTTCCCTCCTATTTAATTTCACTGTTCCGTCGAAGTTTATGCGACAAAATTTTGGGTTTTCAATTATATTCTTTATTTTTCTTTCCTTTTTCACTTTTACATTTTCAATTTCTTCAAATTTACTGACATCATCCCCAATACTCATATCATTATCATATAACACAGTTCCTTTACTTAATGCGTTAGAAATAATATAATAGCTTTGTGTATTTATTCTATGTATCATGAATCCTTTAGTTAATCTGTTTGCACACTTTATCCAAAAAATGTGCTCTTTAAAATAGTTTATTTTTGATAATATATTCATACAATAAGATAAATCCCTACCCATCATTTTACTAAAATTTATTTTTTTTATTACACTTTCATATTGTTTGTATATATCTTTTATATCATTTATGACAACCTTATCGCATTTTTCATATTCAATCGATTTATTATTTTTTTTTTTTAATTTATCATTTATGTTATTAAATATACGACTAACATTTGATGAATATTCTCCTGTGTTATAATATCGGCACCATTTTTGATATTTTATTTCTGATTTGACACCCAAACATTTCTTAAAATATATATTAAGAGAAAACATACTTATTCTATCATTTTCTGCTGAATTTTTTTTTATTCATATTATTTTTACAGTGTTTCGAAAAAGAGTTTATCAGTAAAACTATGTCTTTTATGAATAAACTGTAAAAATAAAAAATACACATTAATACTAAATATTAATATATATATATATATATATATATATATATATATATATATATATATATTATTGAATAAATGAAAATATAGGCTTATATTTCATATATACTGATATATATATAATATCACATATCTTATCCTAAGCTTAACCCCCATTTCAAATAAACATAAAATTGGAAATATGTTATCTTCTACTCTTTTACCATTTTTGAATATTATCATTTAATAAAATATATATTTTCTATATGTATATATACCTTAAGGGTAAACTCCTAATGATTCCTACATATATTCCCATAAGAAAGTATAATATTTATATAATTCATGTTGTAAACTCATATTGTATTATTTTATATATTTTTTATTTTTATACATATATCAATTATCACATAACTATTCTACATATATACTTTACATTATTAATTATGTACCTTCTAACAACATATTTTTAATTTGTAGTGCATTTTATATTTATACCAAAAAATTGTATACGTCAAACTATGTATACATGTATAAAATGCAACATTATAAATATTTTTTTATATAATATTTTATATAAAAAAACATTCCTAAATTGAAATAGGGAAACACAAACCTTTTATATTTATATGTGAAATATCCTATTATTTATTTTTTTTTATTACTCCATAAATAAAGGATAATAACAAATCGCATATATATATATATATATACCAGCAATCTTCATATTTTATTATGCATACATAATATGTGTATACATTCCTTTATCGATTTGAAGTGCTAATTGAGATATTTTATAAGCAATTTTTAAAACACTGCTTGCTGAAAAAACTTCATATTCTTATTTTTTCTTTTTTCAAACTTTTTTTATATGGTAAAAGTTATAGTAATATTTATTTTTTTTTTTTTATATTTTTTTTGAAGCTTCACAAAATTTACATAGTATTATTCCCATTTTCATATGTGTACCGATATTCTTTATATACCCAGTTATAATTCTTTATATATCCAGTTACAATACTTTAGATACCTTAACAATTTTGCAGTTATTTTTTTAATTTGCTTACTTACTCCCAATAATCCTCATTGTTACATGATTATGGAATATCATGTATATATGTTCTGTATGAATATAGATATTATCAAGATAGAAAAAATAAAAAAAGAAATAACAAAATATTCAAGTATAAAAATATAAAAAAATAAATAAAAGGGGCTAGCCAAAAAACGCGAAAAAAATACACAGTTTGTACAGAATGGAAGATACAGCAGCTAAAATTATCGGATCCCACGATAGTCTCTTAACTGACCCAAGAATAGCTCAGGACTTCAGCGCAGAAACAGATGAACTATTAGCTAAGGCGGAAAATTATTTCAAGGTATAAAACTAAATAAACAAATATTTTATAACAACTAAAGTAATATATATGCATGAGTTGTGGTGGTATATATACAACTTTTAACATCAATGACATTCCTTCATCTCATTTTCGTTTTTTTCACACAAAATAATACACTTAAAATACACACTTGTATACATATTCGATTTTGTGATCCCATTTTATAGGTAGGAGATTTCGAACTAATTATAGAAGAACTCATATTACTCGAAAAAAAATGTAGGCAATCATACGATGGAATATCAACAAGTAAAATTTGCTGCTTTATTTTAAACAAATACAAATTAATGGAAAACTACAAAAAAGTAAATGAATATTTAATATTTTTTAATAAAAAAAGAGGACAATTAAAAAGGACTATAATTGATATAATAAATTTATGTAAATCGTGGATTGTTGATATACAAAATAAGGAAGAAAAACTAAATTTAATAAACACTTTATGTACAATTAGCGAAGGAAAAATATTTGTTGAAGTAGAAAGATCAGAAATTATAAGAATTTTATCAAAAATAAAAGAAGATGATGGTAATATTGAAGAAGCTGCAAATATATTACAAGATGTTCATGTTGAAACGTTTATATCTATGGACAAAAGAGATAAAACAGAATACATTTTAGAACAAATGAGGTTAGTACTTTTACGCAAAGATTTTATTAGATGCCATGTAATTAGCAGAAAAATTAATCCTACATTGTTAAATACAGATGAATTTGCTGATCTTAAATTGAAATATTTTCTTTATATGATTCAGTACTACATTAATGAAGAATCTTATTCAGATGTTGCTAACTGTTATGAACAAAGATTTAATACAGATTCTGTTCAAAATGATCCTAATTTGTGGATTGATGAATTAAAATGTTATATTATTTTTTTAATACTATCTCCTTTTCAAGAACAACAAACCAAATTTTTAAATTTAATAAAATTACAAAAAAAAAAATTAAAAGAAATACCAACATATGAACAAATGGTTAACGATTTTATTAAACAAGATTTAATAGAATGGCCATTATTATATGAACAGGAATTACAATCTTTTTACATTTTTAACGACTCTGTTTTTGTCGGAGGGGAAAATAGATGGCATCTTTTTAAAAAAAAGGTTATGCATCATAATATACATGTTATTTCAACATGCTATAGTAAAATATCATTACAAAGATTAGCTCAATTAATAAATTCAACAAATGAAGAATCAGAAAATTTATTATTAGAGTTGGTTTCAAATAAAATGTTAGATGCAAAAATTGATCGTTTATATGGGGTAATCAAATTTGGACAAAAAAATAATCCACAAACTTTGTTAAACAACTGGTCATCTCAAATACATCAAATCGTTGATATACTTGAGGAATCATCACATTTAATACAAAAAGAAAGAATGGTACATGAAGCAAAACTTAAACGAATGCAATTGGAAAATAAAAAAATGGCTCTCTAGTTTTTGTATTAACCAACTACAAATTATTCCCACCTCATTATCGTTCTATATTAATTTAATAAATAAAAAGCTGCTCATATGATGAAGTGACAAAAATTAAATTATTTATTATTTGTATGGGACTATCCCTTTTCTTTTCATTTTTTTTTTAAATTCTGTATACTATGAAATAAATAATATATTATTTCCATCAATATATTTTAGTCAAATATATGACACGGATATTGCACACGAATGTGTATATATTCATAGTATCTCAATATTAATTTTCTATGGATAGTGAAAAAATTATATTCCTTTTTTTTTCTCTGTGTTGTTTTGTAAATCATATTTTACATTACTTTTGTACCGAACCAAAGGGTGTACGGAATATATCGTGGGAACATCCTACTTGCAATAAACTGATCATTTACATAATTCTAAAAATAATATAATAAATATTGTAAAAATTATAAAAAATTCCTAAATAAATAAACATTTTGTAATCATATTTTTTCTCAATACATAAAAAATAACTATTCGTCATTTTTTTTTTAAATTACTTCACCATAATACCATGTTTGGTGAATAAACAAAATAACCGGAATAAACCAACAAATGACCCATACAATTTCCAGGTATCCATTTTTATATCCCTTTCTATCACCATACATAATATATGCAATTAAAAGTCACCATTTTATATATTTTCCTTCGAATAAATTATTTTAAAATATTTTATATATCACAAAATATATAAGTGGCATTTTTTAAAGGCAAATGTAAATTATGATATAAATTTTGCTGTAAAAAAGAAGCAAGCTGAAATCACAAAAGAGCAATAATACAATGACTACAAAGGAAAAATTATAAAAAAAAGAACAAAAAGGAATAAAAGAAGAGGCATAAATAGCTATTTTACAAACGCACAGACTTATAATAATACAAAGATGCCTGAAACATGCAAAAGCAGAAATTTAAAACATTACGAAAATATCCCATACTATTGTTCATACTCCACATGTTAGTCAATATATGTATGTGTAATAATAAAAAAAATAAAAACATATTTTATCTAAACCCAAATAAAAATCATAAAAAATCTATAAATAACATAAATAAATATTCAAAAAGCCACATTGACAAGCATGATCACATATTGAGGTATTATTTTCCATATCCACATTATGATGGGCATTGTAATAACAAAAGAAATATTAAATGTGATAATTTGTTTAACTCAAAAAAAATAAAAAATGGTTGTATTGGCGATTGTAGAAATAGTAAAATATATTACGACTGGCGTATTACAAAAATAAAGGATATCTCTAAAAATAAAAAAATTAAAAATGTAAACCCCCATCTTGATTCTTTCAAAGACAAAGATAAAAACGTTACTGAAAAAATAGAGAAAAATAATCTCAAACACAAACAAATTCTAGAAAACATACAAAATAACTTAAATACAAATGTAGAAAAACAAAAAACAGAAAATATCAAATCCAACAAATTGGATGTAGATTTAAAAAGTGAAACAAATACTTCCAATAATAATATCTCGAAAAATGAAGTAGATATATATATAACAAAATATGAAAAAAAAATTTTAAATAACAACAGTAGAATAATGAACTTAACGCCAAGTGTTGTACAAAATAATACAAAAAAGGAAGCAACAATTGATGATATATTATATGGAGGTTTTTTAAATATTTATAAACCTGTCAAATTATATTCTATGAAAGTATGTGAAAAAATTAAAAAAATCTTAAAAAACTATTTTATTAATATAAATAAAAATAACATTAAAATAAAAGTAGGACATGGAGGAACATTGGATCCATTTGCAGAAGGGGTTTTAATGATAGGAATACAAAGGGGTACAAATGAATTGTCAAACTTTTTAAAATGTTATAAACAATATTTAGCAGTTTCTGTATTAGGGATAGAAACCGATACGTTGGATAGAGAGGGAAGAATAATTAAAATGAAAGACATGAAAGGAATCAAAAAAGGAGATGATAGTATAACTGAATTGTTACAAAGTGATAAGGAATATGCAGAAAATTTAAAAAGCGAACTATCTAAGAGTATAAACAAATTCATTGGCTGGATTGATCAAATACCACCTATTTATTCGTCCAAAAGAGTTAAAGGATTAAGATTATATGAATATGCACGAAAAAATATACCTGTTAAAATCAAATCGAATAAAGTTCATTTAAAAAATATAAAATATTTAAAAGAATTAGAACTTCCATTTTTTGATTTGCACATACATTGTTCAGGCGGAACATATATAAGAAGTCTAATACGAGACATTGCACATTCCATAAATCAATATGCTACTCTAATTAAATTAATTAGGATAAAACAAAAGGAGCATTCCTACAAAAATTCTTTGCATTATGATGACATAAATATCGAAAATATTAAGAAATATTTTATTAAGTTATAAAGCTCTTTATTATGTATTTTCCGCATTTTTTTACCTTTAAAATTTTTACACAAAAATTTACACAATTTTCACCAGATAAGCGATTTTTCGCGAATCCCTTCTCCTCATGTATACTTCGAAAGCATCATTTTATTTATTCTATTCATAATATTAATAAAAATAATAATTATTAATATTATTATTTTATTTTGACATATTACCTATACAAATAGTGATGCACATTTCCCAGCCTTAATTATTAATTTTTTTTTTAACCTTTAAAATTATTTAAATAATTGATGGACCTTTTCGTCGCAAAAAAAAATTTCTATGATTCCAATATCAAGATATACCTAATAGTTATATGTGTATAAATATAATTTTACATATACATATATGTATATAGATATATACTTTACTAACTGTGTAAACGGTATAGTTTGGATGGTTCGCTACCCCTAATATATTCTATATGCAAAATTTGCATGTGATAATACAATAGAAAGGAGAAAAACATGGTGAAAATCCAGAAAAAGTTGAAAGGGTTTACAGATGGAATAAAAATATTGGGGACTTTTCAAAATGATAAATATGTAAATGATGGAAATGAAAATGATGATATAATAAATAATCCTTTATATAAAAACATTAACGATCAAAGACAAACAAATATTAATCTCGATTTTAATATTAAAGAAGAAGTTATACAAAAAAAAATAAATTACAAAGATCTTAATTTGTACTTAGATCAAAATGATACGTCCATTCTTTTAGTTATACTTTTATACAAAATTTTAATGAAAAAACCGCAAAATATTGTTGAGTATATTATTAACGAATTAAATGTTATACTTAAACAACATATATTGGTAAAGGATGAAAATATAAATTCTCAAATTAGTGATAATAATACTTATATGAAATTACCAAATTGTGACGATATTAATAAAAATGAAAAAGATTCCTTAGACAAACAATACACAATTATAAATCCAAAACCAATGGAATTAATAAATAATAAAACATTTTTAGGAGATGATACATTGAGCTTAGAAAATTTATTAAATATTGTAAATTTTACTAAAATTCAAAATTCTGATCAAATTTACTTTAATAATTTATTAAAAATATTAAAACAATTTAAAAATTTTAAAAATGATTGTATACTTTTAAATGAAAAAATTAATCCTAGTGATACTATACCCATGGATAAAGCTTTTCACTTAACTACTCTTTTTTACACTAATCATTTTTCGAACTCTTTCATTAACTAGTTATCTTTGCACACATATATAAATCAACATCATTTTATAATTTATTTTTGTTTATTTCAAAATGTAGGAAACATAAAACTAGTTTTATTAACTTCCCAAATCCGTGTTTTAGTATAACTTTTCTAAATGTCTATATCTCGAAATATCATTCTTATCTCATTATTTTATTATATGTTTACATTATATATATATATTTTTTTTTCCTGTAATTAATTAAATATCGCTATTTGACCTGACCGGCAAGGTTTGTAAAACAATTTATAAAAATAATACAGTTAAATATTTATAAATAAACGATAAATGAAAAAAAATGAAAAATTGACAAAATAACAATAAAACACAAAAAGTTATAAAAAATAAAAATAACAATGTACTTAAAAACAGTTTTCGAAAAATGCACACATTCTAAAATGGCACATTTATACAAATTTTGCGAATAACAAAAAAAAATAAACCCCAAATCATGAATGAGGATAAAGTTAAAAAAATAAATTAATCAATTGAATTATTCAGGATTAGGAGTCGTGTAAATCATCTAACTTTTTTGAAATTATACTTTTGTTTGTGGTTGAGGGTCTGGAGGCAAATGTTGCATTTCAAGCCTAAAAAATTAAAATAAAATACTCAAATCATAATTACATAAAATTATAAAACTGAGAAAATACACAACGAAGCTATTCTGATGAATATAAAAAATTAATAACTTGTTCGTAACTTACTTATTTAGAGAATCCACAGTGTTGCTTTCACTTCTTATGTTTCTCATTGTTGTTGAATTATGTTTTCTAGCGTAACTTCCTTTCTTCATTTGGGTTTTGTTTGTTAGGGTCAAATTTGGAGGCATCATGTAATTTATTCTTTTATACATCAATTCATCGTCAATTTCATACATGGAATTTATACCTCCAATGTTATAGCATTTTCCAATATTTTCATATGATAATGAACTTATTTTTGAACAATTTCCATTTTTTAAATTGTCTTCATGCTCCTTTGAGTTATTAACTTGATCATAATTAAGAAATATATTTGAGCAATTTTTTTCGATTGTTTTTTCATTTTTGAAAAAATTATTTATAATAGAATTGGTATTATTTCTGCTGTTATTATTGTTTCTACTTTTGTATAATTCATTATTTTTTTCATCAAAATTTTCTTCAATTATTCCATTTGCATATTTAATTAACTCAATTTTATAATCGCATTCTTGTAACATTTCTTCTTTCATCATTTCTATATTTTCCAAGCATTTTTTTTCGTCTAAAAATATATCGTTATGCTCATTTTTTTCTATTCCCAAATCATCTAACCTTATTAGATCTTTATTTATATCATCCATACTTTTACCATTACAACAATTTTCAAGATCATTAAAAATTTCATTTTCTTTACTATTACAAAATTTGTTATGTTTATAATTTTCTACAGAATCATTTTTTTCATTATTGTCGTCTTTAGCTTTATATCCGTCCCCATTCTCATCATGTATCATAGTTTCTTTACTTTCATCCTTTTCCTCATTTTTTTCTTTTTTTTCTTTTTTTTCTTTATCAGCATTTTCTTCGTTTTCTATGTGTTCGTTGCAAGGGTTTTCGAAAAGGAGGTTGTCACTATTTTTGTCTGTATTAGATTTCAATAAATTAACTTGCTCCATATCATTTTGTAATACATTATTATTTTCATCTTCTTCATCCTTGTTATCATTACAATTATCTAAATTTTTTTCGTAACTCAAATTTTTTAACATTTCATTCATTACTTCACTATTATCTAAATCATCAATTTTTTTTTCACATACATCTGTATCATATAAATTATTTTTATCAGATGAATCATCTCCCAATATATTTTCAATATTATCATCATTGCTCATTTTTATAGAATCTTTATTAACATAAAATTGCGGTGTTTTTAAATTTATTAAATCATTATTATTTTCAATTTCTTTATATTTATTTCCATATTTTTTAGAAGGTTTATCTTTATGTTTGACATGATCAAAATAGAATCCGATTTTAGTTTCATTTTTAACATTTTCCAATTTATCTGATTTATTTAGTTTGTTTTCTTCACCATTTGTACATACTATATTAGCTTTTTCTTTGTTTTTACTTTCATTAAGTTTCATATTTTCACATTCTGATTTCAAAATTTGATTAAATATTGTAATATTTTTATTTTTTTTAATAATTAGTGCACTTGATGCATTGTTTTTATATTTATTACAATAATTTGTAGCTGAAAATAGAGTCAATATCTTTTTGTTAAAATCATATTTATATCCTTCAGGGACACACTCATTTCCTCTTATTATCATTTTTATTTTATTATTTTTTATAAATTTAGTTAATCTATGTTTACCAAATTTTACTGTTATTTTTCCTCGACTTGATGGAATTATATCATATTTTGTACAACTTTTCAATAGTAGCATATCATTACCATCTAAATAGTTTATAGGATCAGACCATAATGTATCTATGATTATTTTTTTTAATATTTCACTTTTATTATTACTATTTCTATCAACATATTCTGGTATTATAATTGGCTTTTCAATGTTTAAATAATCTTTTACATTCTGAATACTATCTCCAATACCACTATGTATACATAAAATTTCATTGTCTAATAAAACAGATAAAGGCAAAAATTCTAAAACATCATTAATTCTATTAAATATTTCATAGGAATATGCACATATAACATCATCTTTATAATTTATTTTTCCTAAACAATTAAAATTACTTTTTATTTTTCTTTCAATATCTTTATAAAAACCATATACATAATTAAATACTCGATTTTCATGATTTCCTCTTATTAAATATATATGTTTAGGAAATAATATTTTCAAACTGAATAAGAAACATATAACTTCTAAAGACAATTCCCCTCGATTTAAATAATTACCCAAAAACACAAATTTCAAATCCCTGTGATTGGTTACACATTTATTATTCATATTATTTTCAATGTTTTCGAAATCTTTCTCAATTTTTAATAAAGAAATTATTCTATTATTATTATCATGCATTGGCCAATTGTACATGTTAAAAAAATCAACAATATCAAATAAATTTCCATGTATGTCTCCAAATATTTTACATGGCAAATTAGCAACTTCTAGTGAATTTTCTAATTTAAATAATTTTACAACTTCATCACATAAAAGAAGAACATCATTATAATTACACACTCTAAATATATCAAAATAATTTTTATAATCTTCTCTTTTCTTTTTATAACAAATATTATAAAAAGTAGTAAACACTTTAAAAGCAATATCCTGATTTAATGTTAATAATTTATGATCTGTTATATATTTTTCTCTATATTCTTTTACAACTTCCTTAATACTATTCTCCATTTTTTCTTTATCGTTACCAATCAAATCATAACCACTTATTTCTTTTATTCTTAAATTTGATTCACAATTTTCTTCTTTTCCAAAACGGGGTAAAACTTCGCTATTTTTTGTTTTTTCACTATTTACTAACAATGTATTATCATCTTTATTTATATTATTACAACATTCCACTAATACATTACCATTCATTATTTCATACTCCACATAATCTTTATCGATTATACTTTTCTCTGTTTTCATATTCTCATCATTTGAATAAAGTAATCGTTCTTTATCCAATTGCCCACTTGCTTTTTTTAGATTATCATGACACTTCGTATTATTTTCGTTTTTATTTTCTAAAATATGATCACATTTTTCATCAAAACCAGAAATGTTTAAACGTATTGGATTCAAATTTATACTATCAGAATAGTTTATATCATTCTTATCATTTACCCCCAATTTTTCATTAACACATGAATCATCATTTTCCATTTTTTTAGAAATATTATCATTTATTTTTGTTTCTTCATTTGATTTTTCAAAAACATTTGACTTATTGTTTATATTTACAATGTTTGATTCTGTTTTTAAATCATAATACATTGCATCTAACTCGTTTATCTTACCAATAGATTCTTCCATTACATATTCCAGTGAACCCAAATTACTATTTTTAATATTAGCTTTATTTTTTATTATTTCATTTTTATCCTTCTCATCAACATATATATTATTATAACCAGTTTCACAACTAGATGTTTGATAACTTTTGATGTTCATATTATGCTTTTGAAAATTCACTGATTGATTATCCATAAAAGTATTTCTTCCTTTGTCAATAAAATTAATATCATTTATTTTTGATTTTTTAAAATTCTGACCAATATTAACTAAAAATTCATCTTTATTCATTTTTCTTGCATTATTATAAGTTTCAATTGAACAATTTTCCATTGATGTTTCTGTTTCTTTTAATTCATCGAATATATTTCCAGTCCAAACTTTTGAAAATGTATCTCTATCAACTAGCTCTGATGATATATTTTCTGTTACATCTGTATATATTCCTGAACCCTCATATGCATTCATTCTTCTAAGCATATAAGAATTGCTATAATCATCATCTAAAATATTATTCGAAGATGTGTTAAAAGGAATAGTATCATGGGAATATTCAGAGACATTTTTCAATTTTTTATTTATTTCTTTATTTATTTCTTTATTTGTTTCATTATTTTTTTTATTATTTTTTTTATTTTTAGAATATATAAAAAAGAAATCATCCCCATCTATATAATTTTCTGGTATTAAATTTTTAGCATATGTATAAAGAAAATATTTTTTTACAACATTAGCAACATCGCAATTAGATCGCAACAAATTTGTTGTTCCTTCAATTTGTTTGTTTACTATTAAATTGTAAAAATAATCATAACTAATTTTTTCATGATTTTTCATAAGTTTATTCCTTTCATTAATAACAAAATTTTTTAATTTATTTTTATCTGTTTTTAATTCTAAATGTTTTAAATTATTTGATAATTCATATATATGATACAAAAATACTAACATTTCCTTACCATTTAAATATCCATCTCTATCTAAATCGTAAGCTCTAAAAATTAACTGATGTCGTAATTTTCCTGAATCATCAAATATATCATTACCCATTTGTGGACTACATGCTAACATCCCTATAATAAAATCACTTTCCGTTATATAACATTTTCTTCCTCTGTCTAAACAATTAAATATAAATAATACAATTTTTTTTGATGAGAAAATGTTTTTATAATTTCGAAAAATTTGTTTAAAATTTTTTAATGATATTAAATTTGGATATTCTGTATGCCCGTATTCATTAAATAAATATTTTAAAAATATGAATTTTTCTAAAATTTTATTATTTTTTTTTTCAAATAATTCATATATTATATCTTTCATAACATGTTTTATCTCATTTTCATCGTTATTTGATAAATAATTTTTAAAAATTGTTTTATTATATCCATATATATCAAAAAGCAAATTAAATAAACCATGTTTTTTTATATTCGTATTTTCATTATAAGATGCTATAATATTTTTCAACAATCTATTGTGAGATTTCCATTCTAAAAATTCACTTTTATTTTTTTTATTTATTTTTATACTTTCATTACTCATTGAAATGTTATTATCCTCATTTATATTCTCATTTTTTACAATATCTTTTTCATTTGCATCAATTCTTTTCATATTATTATAATCATTAATATATTCTAACGATCCATATTCTTTTAAAAAATTGTTAATATTATTATATGAAAGAATTTCACTGCTTAATTCTATAGGATCATGAAGTATTCTTCTTTTTGGGGATTCAATTCTATTTACATTGCATATGTCATGAATGTTTTCTTCTTTTTCGTTATAAATATTCTTATATTTATTTCCCGATATTCCTCTATATAAAATAGGTAATTTTTTATTCTTAACTATTATTCCTTTGTTATCATTACATTCTAAACAATTAGTTTTCAAAATTGAAGCATACTGATTATTCATAGAATTAATCTGAGTTTCATGATTTTCATTATCATATATTTTATAACCATTTAAATTTTTATTATTCGTTATGAAATCATATTTTTCCGAATTATTTTTATATTGAATATGTTTTGAATCTTTTTTATTATCTAAATGGTAAATATTACAAATATTATTAATGCCAATTGAGCTATCATTTTTATTTGGGGTGTTGTAATGATATTCTGATGTTTTATACAAACGAGTATTCCTCAAATTCATATTTTTATCTGGATTTATATTTAAATTGTTTATATTATTTTTGTAATCTGTATATGTATTATTTATTTTATCCTTATAAGAAAAAAATATATCATTCTTATATTCTACTACATTTGGAAGGTTATAATTTCCCGTAATATTTATTCTATTTATATTACTTGTTATATTTGTACTTGGCTTTAAATCCATACACATCTCTTTATTCATATTCAAATTTAAAGGATTTTCATAAATATTTTTTTCCATATTAATAGCATGACCTTGTTCATAAATATTATCATGATTCTTATTATTACTATTCAAAATGTATGTATTATTTTTATCATTTATTCCTTGTTTGAACAAAGAAATTTCATTATTATTTTTTATATTAATATGAGGATAATATCTTTTAATATGTGTGCCTGAACTTCTACTTCTATAATAATTAGGATACACAGAATTTTTATTAATTTCATCGTTTATTTTTACAAATCTTTTATTTACACTCATATTGTTTATTGTATAATTTTTATCTATTATATTATTATATCCTGAATTATTTATATTATAAGGTATATCCAAATTATTATATTTTACATTTATCATGTTTCTATCACTATAATTAATATTGTTATTCATATTATTCATTCCATATTTCCCTAAGCTCCCTAATTCAACTGTGTTATATGTGTATATATTTTCTGATATTCCATTTTTTTTAATTATCTCATTATTCTTCAAAACTAAATCACTATTTAAGTTATTCTGATAGTGTGCATATCCATTCCCATATATATTATTTCCCTTCATTTCAATATCACTGTTCATTTTTTTTTTTATTTAATCTCTTTATGAATGCACATATATACATATACATATCAAACGTTGGTATTTCTGTTCAGATATTAAAATTTATATTTATTACAAAAAGTTAAAATAATAATTTGTAAAAAAAATATATGATTTATTAAAGTAATAAGCGATACAAGCTCGAAAATTTTGACAGACAGGAAAATGCGCCAAATGAACGCAAAAACAAAAACTAAAAAAAGTAAAAATAAAACATATAATTAATAAAATACAACGAAACAAAATACGTGAAAATATCTATGCCGTCTAGCGGTTACAAATATTTCATTTGCTCGTTAAAGTAACAAAATAATCTTCTCGTATTCTCCTTTTTTTTATATATTTTTTTTTTTCACACACAAATATCGTTAAATTTTTCGCTTCACTACAAAATTTAAAAATTTATATAATTCCCTCCATAATAATAAAGTGAATAAATATTCGGATCGTGGAAACGCAATAAAAGAAATTAAATGCTTTTATTCGAACAAACATATTTTTTCCTACAAAACATGCATGGAAAAAATTATACATGGAATGGAAAACTATTCATACACTATGTTTACATAATACATTTTATGCAATTATACAATGGTCTTATTTATACAACCATATGCACATATTGTCTAGCCGCGTATACGTATATAAATTAATGAAAAAACTATAAAGCAAAATAAACAAATAATAAATGAAAATTAATAAAATTGTTATATTTATCTATTATTCGTTTTTTATTGTTCCCATATATAATGTATTTACATATAGTTTTTTTCATTACACTTTACAAAATTGCTTATTATTTTTCAAAATGCATTAATGTGCACTTGCCATTTTTTCATATACTTAATTTTTTTTTATTTTTTTTTTTTACTTGTATTTATATTTATATTTTCATTTTTATTGAGGCATATTCTAGCTTATTATTATTTTTTATCACACCCATTTCCTACATGTATTCATATTAATTCGTTATTGCTTAATAAGATATATCAATTAAAATAAATATTATTATACTTTCAGTTTATACAACACCCACTAATATTATCAACATTTGTTTCATTCAAATAGTATCCAAATTTCGAATATTATTCATATCAAAAGTGTGCAATACATAAAAAAACATTCGTAATTATTTTTTTAGCTTTTATTATTTTGTATACCCCCCCTCATTCTCATTTTAGATGATTTATGCATAAAATACAAAATAATTTCACAGAATATTCAATTTATTCATTTTGCTTATTATTTTTTCCCCTTAAATGAAAAATCTCCCTTTTCAGGAGCTCTCTTATTTTAAAGCCAAAAAAGTTGAGCTATATATATATTAAAAAAAAAAACTATAATAAAAATATTTATAAAATAATATACATGACAGAAATGGATATATAGGGTCATATAAAAATTTACATTTAATTTGGCATGAAAATAATAAAATAAGACATAGGTTGAACATAATTATGTTATTTTAAAAATTGCATAAAACTGAAGAATTTATATGATTATTTATGCCAAAATATAAAAACATCAAAAAAAATAATAAAATATATAGACATATGAAATAATATTATATGTATATTTTTTTATAAAATATTAAAGACCTTACGCTTTTAAATATTGAAAAATTATAAACATTAAATTCAAGAAAATATATAACATTTTCTATTTAATACAATATATTCATTTTATGTTTCTCAAAAAATTCACACATTTACAACAAAGATATATGTAACTAACAAATCGGAAACTTTATTTCATTTTTTTTAAACATATTATTGGGGCATATCATATCTTTTAAAATCCACACAAAATATAATACATTTTTAAAAAAAATATCATGCCTTAAAAATCCTACTTTATTTTTTTTTTATACCCAAAAATAAATTAGCGAGATGATATTTTTGCAGTACGAACAGATCTTCTGTATAAATAATAAGATTGTATATCCAGTATTAGTAAAATAATAAGTATTATTATAAAAATGTAAAATCGTGATGAAACTGATTCACATGTTTTTGTCTCAGGGTTTAATGTATAAAAATACCATATAGAACAATCTGGATCAATACAAATATTCAATGCAGGTTCATATATTTGATCACCTATGCATTCTACTTTTTGTGTACATTTATCATTGGAATAATAAAAACTTTTTTTATTTGAAAATCCAACTCTATAATTTTCTTGATCCACTACAACATAAAAATTATTTAATACATAGGTCCCCAATTTTATTAACGGTTTAGTTGTTCTCCCACTGTTTCCATTAGATGTACCTTCCCTTACATCTGGAATTATACATAAATAATTATTATTTGGACCATTTTCTTTTATTATTAAATTGTCTAAAGGAATATGAATTTTTTTTTTTTCTCCATGCTCATGATCACTATTATTTATATTATTATTAGATACTATATCGTTATCTGAAAATGAAAATTTCAAAACAGGTAATGGTCTATATTTATCATCAATTGAACACATCCTAGGTATTGTATCCTCATTAAATTCGATTTCTTTATTGGTTGGTATACATCTTTCATCATTTTTATTAACAGGTAAATATTGCATTAAACTTAGCCAAAACATTTTAGGAAGAACTAAACATTTACTACTTAAATCTATAACACCTTGCCAGTTACTACTATTTTTACCAAATATATTATTATCACATACTTCTAAATTATATATTGTAAATTGTATAAAAGAATCTGAAAATATTCCACCTCTTTCTCGTGGCTCAGACCATAATATAGGTTCATATTCTTTTTTATAATCACCAATATGTATTTCTGATGATAACATTTCTTTGTTTAACATAATTGGATTAACATTCTTTTGATTCCCTTCTGTAGTTATATTTCTTCTTTTTGATGAAAATAGCTTAACTACTGATTCTTGTAAATTTGTCACATACCCTGTATTATTTAGTTTGTTATTCATATCATTATTTTCAAACATTACATTATAAAAATTTATATTTCTTTTATTCTTCTCTGATAAATTATTAACATATTTTTTTGTTGAATTTTCAGATAAATTAATATCAATTCCAAACAAAAAATTATTTTTTTCAAGTATTTTATTCCAAATACTTGTATTTCTACAACTTAATGCATTACCTGCAAGCCCCATAATACCATCTGTGTCTTTAAATAAATCCCAATTATTATAAATAGATAAATCGACTATAAGTTTAATATCTGCATTTTCAAATACGTTTAAATTATTTGATTTATTTTCACCATTATTATTTTCATCATTTTTTGCTCCCTCTTTCTTATTTACATATTTTAAGTCCATAAGTTCAATTGTGTCGAATCCCTCTAAATGACTTTCGCTATATTTTAATGCATCATAATATATGTTTGGATATACAACTTTATTATTTATGTTTAATTTTTTATCAGCATAGCATTCATAAGGTATTGACAATATAGCAGGTAAGCATATCATATTATTGTTGCACCATGATGCAGTCTCTGAAAAACTGGGATCATAACATTTTCTTTTATTATTCTCATCTTTTTGATAACATGAAATTGAATCATTCATGAAAACATACATTCCTTCTAATCTGCTATTCAATGAAAGTTTTAAAATTTGATTTCCAATCTTAACATTAGTATATATATTGTTATTTTCAGTAAAATATATATCTAATGTTAATCCTTCAAATCCATCTCCATTTTTATAATTATTTTTATTTTCTGTAAGCTTTTCTTTGATATATATTTCTTCATTTTTTTCTTCAACATTTTCAATATTATTTTCCATTGGCTTAACATCTCCATCAAATTCGTGATTAGAATCTGTAACATTTAAATCGTCATTTTCTTGTATTTCATTTTGAATTGGAACTAAAGATCCATGGAGGGTACTCGCCCCTATATCATTATTTAAAATTCTGAAACTAATATATTCATTTTTATATACTATAACATCATGTTTAAATCCAAATGTACATATTAGCACCACAATTAATATAAGAAAGAATTTAAAACGATTGCATATTGTGTTTTTTATATCCATGAATACAATACACATATATTATATACTAGGATTGTTGGCCTTATCCTGTTTATAAAATATTTGTCTCTATTCTTAAGCTTTTGGTATACTTACTTATATAATATATATTATGTATATATTTTTATTCTTTTTTCTTATTCAATTAATTTATAAATTGAAATACAATGGCAAAAATCCACATTACAAGTATATAGTAGTAGCCCCAAAATGAAAAACAAATAAAAATATTTTTTATAATCTTTAATAAATAAATATATTTATGAATATGTTATATGTATTTTATTTATAATTCCTTCTCTTTGTTTCTTTTAATATATTCTTTTTAATTTTTTATTGAACTTTGATATTTTTTTTTCCAGTATAATTAATTTCCCTTATTTTGTTTTTCGATCTTTATTCACCATTATTATGCATTATTCTTATGCACATATTTATATATCACTCAAGCCATATAAACATATGATGTGTTTTATTTTTTTGGAATTTTTCAATTATATACGATTACGCTAATTAACAATTTTTCCTTTTAATATTTATCGTTACATTTTTATATTTTTTTTCACCTTTGTATAGTATGGAGATTTATGCTTACATTTATATTATACATACATATATACACGAGAAAATAAAAATTATTATTTTTTTCACAATATTTTGTTATGTTAAAAAAAACAAAAAAATACAGTAATCAAATCCCATAACATTTTCATCAATTTCTTTTATTTTCCATTACACTATTTGTATTATTAACATATGTATATAGGTATACTTATTTATATATTTTTTTACCACTTGGTTAAAAGGAAAAATACAAGACATAAAAATAATTATTTTTTTTGATAAATTTAACTTATTCTGTATATAAATACAAATTAAACATTTTCTTGTTTGCACTCCAAATAAGTATTTAATATCCTTCTCATGTGTATGTAATTAATATATACACCCTTTTAGGTATTTAATTTAGAAAATGTTTTATAGATCTTTGGGTAATGCTATTTCACATGTACATACATGTAAAAATATGTCTATCATATATTCACACGAATCATCTCCACTCTAAATATATATATTATGCATATTCTATAATACAGGATATTATATTCTACCCCTATTTTACAATCAATAAAAAAAGTAACATTACATAGTAATTATTTTGTATCATTAAAATATTTAAAAATATTTTTTAGTCAACAAAAAATAAATGGTTTTAGCTATTTTAATTTTTTTAACTTAAATTATTTTAATAAAAGTTTCATTTTGTAATTATCCATTTTGTCTCTGTTCTTTCATTTTATTGATATTATATTTCGAATTTTTTGTTTATCCTCCATTTTCATGTTGTGAATTTTATTGTGTCGTTTATTTTCATTGTAATTCCATCTCTATATTTTTGTGTTTTTTTTGCTTAATATAATTTTCATTTCTTATAAAACATAACTATTATAAACATAATGAATATAAATATGAATTTGATGGCAACAAATATCAAGAAAAACTATAATTGGAGATTAATAAAATGTAAAACTATGTAAATACAGTTTAACACTATATATTTGAAAATCTTAAGACAATCATATATCATTTTTTTTTCAATTCTTCTTACATATATTTTTCCATTTATCATTTATTGGAAGCCATTCGGAAAAACATGATTATCGAATCTATTTTATTTAAAAAAAACGGGTTATACAACTATATATGTACATTTGTTTTTTTTATTCATTATTAAAAATTATAAAAAAAATGTCTTAAAATATTTCTGCACAACAGCATTATACATGTTTTTCTATGTATTCAATTTTTTCTGCAATAAATTTATTTGCAGATTTAAGGATAAGCTTAAAGAAATAGAATTAGAATTAATTGTTATAAAAATACAAAAAATGAAATTTTACCCTCCAAAACAAATATATAAATAAATACATATATACATGCATATATATCCTATTTTTCCTTTTTAGTGCAAACTGATAATGGTTAAATGTCCCAGTATAATGTACCCCACATTAAATCGTTATAAATTGCTCAAAAAAAATAATTTACATCATACAAAATGTTTTAATTCCAAAAATACTGTGTTACCCATATTATTAAAGTCAGTAAACCCGATTTTATATAAAGATATCCTCAATTGTTTACAACATGAAAACTGTAACAATCAAATCGAAAGCGAATGCAAAGAAGATGTTGTTGCATATAGTGATGAAGATATTTTGAAAATCTATAAGAAATTCGTAAAGTCTATTTTAACCCCAATTGGGACAAAACATATAGAGCTAGTATTTACAGAAATCTACAATTTTACAGATTTATCCTCCTACTTTTCATATATGAATAAGTATCCCCCTCAATCTATTATTTCAAATGACTATATTGAATTATTCAATTAATAATAATAATAATAAAATGAGGCATTGAAAATCGTATATGCATTATACACCCATTTGTGTATACTAAGTCAAAATGTAAAAAAAATGTAAAAATATAAAAAAAGGAATGCAAGAATTTTCACAAAGTTATGTACCAATAAAAATAATGTTATTCAAAATTTATTAATATGTATTCTTTTCGCTATGTCATTTTATTAATTTTTGGAAAATTATAAAATTGTCATGTATATTTTTTTTATTTTCAATTGTCCTCCATATTACAAAAAATAAAGCATATTTACTGTTTTTTAAATTCATATTTTTTGTTTTCATAAAACAGATCTGTCTTTGCGCTACCTAAGTTAACAATTTTTGGACATCCATCTCTCTGCGAAAAAATATAATATAACGTAGTGATTTATATTTTACATAAAGCATGCGTATATAAGTATCTATATGTGCTAATATTATAATTTCCTTACATCCTTTTCACAAAGGCAGCATTCCTTGCAATAGTAGGCATCCGATATACCTATTTCTCCACAAATGATGCATCTTCCCTTTAAAAAAAAATAATAATATGATTTTAATTTGTTATATTTAAGCTTAGACACATATATGACATTGTAACTATAATATATTCAATAAAATATTGAAAAAAAAAATGAAAAATTTTTATCTATATTGTTGTTTGAATAATATCCTACTTGATAACTTCCATAATTACATTCGTCACATATTCGTACCAAAGTGTATGGCCTTACATATGAATCACAAATTGGACATTTTCCATCACATTTTTCACACAACCTTCCAATAGCTTTATAAAATAGGTAAATATATA
This sequence comes from Plasmodium berghei ANKA, assembly GCF_900002375.2. NCBI lineage: Eukaryota > Apicomplexa > Aconoidasida > Haemosporida > Plasmodiidae > Plasmodium > Plasmodium berghei. Next base: position 101,621 of record NC_036163.2, read on the forward strand.
AACACATGTTAAAAGCATATGCATTTTTATGAATGTAATATTATATTTTTTATTCACAAACATAATTTTATTGCCTTTTTATTGGCTTTATTTAATTTTTTTTTCTTATTATATTAATATAGTATTCAATTTTCGAAACCATATATAAACTATAAATGTATTTTATATTTATATAAACATTTTTCCAATGCTACCTATTCCTGGTTGTTTTCTACACATGATCAGATCCGGATCTAAAGAAATATAATACATTCAAATATATTAAGATATTGAGTTAACATGCTCACATTTATTTTCTAATACGAAGAATATAAAATGCCACCATATTATATTCACATTCCAATACCATCCATAAACAATGCGTGCTAACATTTGAAATATATCAAATTAACTAAATGAAGTTTAGTATCATTTTTTTCACTTACGATGTTTTGCCGCCATCTTCACTGTATATTATATGATTAATATCTTTATTACTCGATTAAATTTTTGTTATATTTTATTTTTTATTTATAATAATAGTTATTATTTTTTTTTTTTCTATCTTTTGTTGTTTTTATAATTCTATATTTCCCCTTAAATCAAATATCAGCATAATAATACCCTATTTTTGTGGGTACATAATCATTCTTACAAATATTCCAAGGTTATATATTTTAAAGAACTATTTTTTTATATTCAAGTAATTTTTATATTTTTAGAGCAACGGAAATATAATCTCAAATTATGAATAAAGTTTTTTTTTTTTTTTTTTCTGCGACGAAATTAAAACTCCAATTTCATACGAAAAACAAATTTTAAATGTTTAAAAAAATATATATTGCAAGTTTAGCAAATTATATTTAAAAAGTTCGAATATGTATACATTCCTTTTTGAAAAATTGTCATTTTATTATTAATAATGACGCTATACAAAAATGGGGAAAAATCCACTATTACAATAAAAAAGCTAAAGGACTGCATTATATAAAAATATAGCAAATAAATAAACTAGAAAAAATTGTTAAAAATAAATAACTATACCCAATTCACTGTATATGATCAAATATTATAAACAAAAGATAAAGAAAAATATATCTACAACACAAAAACAACAATTAAAAAAAATAACATAATTAAAATGGGACAAGGTTTATTTATATATAATATATATGCAACATAAATAAAATATGTCCAATTTCTAAACATATTGTAGAACAAACAAGCAAATTAATGGAAACATATTAATCTATATTTATATACTTCATAAAAAAATATTCAAAATTTTTTAAATATTTTATTTTAATTGAGGAATGCATTCAATATCAACTACATAGTGATAAATATAAGGAGCATATGATTTAACTTTTTCAACATGTGAAATACTAACTTCCCAATGTGTTTTATATATTTTATAGTCTTCCATAGCTATTTTAAAAATTTCTATCAAAACATATTGAGCAAAATTTAATCGAGGTGATATATTACTTCCTGAATATTTATGATTAATTTCTTTATTTATTACTTCATGTTTGTTAACATTGTTATCTTTTTCATCACGATTCCGTTTACCAATTTTCAAAAATTCTAACACATTTGTTTCCTTTGTATTATCAATTCCCATTGTTTTATTATATCTTTCATATTCATAAGTATTTAATATTTCAAAAAATAAATTATCCTTATAACATTCTTCTGCAACTCCATGTATATGCAATGTACCTCCTATTTTATCATCTATTAAATTAAAACCCTTTTTCCATGCATTTTTACTATTTGGTAATAACCCCAATAAAATTCGATGGCACTTTTTAATTATGTTATCATTTTTTGACATATGAAAAGAATTTTCTTTTAATATATATAAGTTTTTTTTTTTTATATTATTTAATTTTATTGATTTTTTTAAAAAACTCAATGAATGGTGGTTAATATCAAATGCATAATAATTATTTATTTTTCTATCTCCTATAAATTTTAACAAAGGAAGTGTAAAATATCCTGCCCCACAAAATAAATCCACAACATTTTCTCGAAAGTCTTCAGCCATATAATGGTTATTATTATCATATATATTTATTTTTTTTTTTAAAAAAATATTTTTCATTCGTTCTTTTTCGGTACCATTACCAGAACAAAACATACATTTGCTTAAATCTAATTTGTACATAACATTATTTTCTGTATGTATTGTTTTTAAATTTTGCCCATTCATTAAATATATTTTGTTTTTTCTTAATTTTCCAGTTATTTTTTCATATATAGCAATAGATTTTATCTTTTCTCTACAAATTTCATCATGCTTAAACATTCTAATTTTTACATTCCCGTATTTATGAATCTTTAAAAATTTATTTCTGCATATTATTCCTTCTTCTATGTACATTCTAAAACTTTTAATAACTTTCTTTCGTTTATTTTGTTTGGCTGCTAAATATTTGAAAAGACTTTTGTTGTATCTTCTTATTCCTCCAAATAAATTAGTTTTTAAATTATTTCTGCTTTTTTTGTGTGTATAATAATTAAAATTTTTTTTTATAGATACAAAAAAAATGTAGATAAGTTTCATAAGATTGTTATATTTATACTTCATTTTCATCATAGTATAAATATCAATATATTTCTTTTTTTTTTCATATTTTTCTTTTTTTTTCCATTTTTCTTTTCTTCTTCGCAACAGCAATAAGCCTATACCTTCTTTATTTTGTTCACTTTCCTTCAAATATGGAATGCACAAATCTATCAACGGTTTTAAATGCATATAATGAAATATTAGGATATTTCCTATTATTTCATATTTATTACAAGCTCGTAAAATTAAGCTTTTACCCGACTCATTTAAATAATTTTTTATTTTATTATTTACAAAATTTTCAAATAATTCTTTTAATTTTTTTTTTAAATTTGTTTTTTCATTTTTTACCTTGCCGTTCATATAAAATATTCCCTTATTGTCACACAAAAATATTTTTTCTAAAAAATTTGTTGACATATCCATTTTTCTCTTAATTGGTACATAAAACCCTTCTTTTTTAATATTGTTTATACTAAATTGAGAGAAAACAATTTTTCTGCTTTTATCAAAATTGTTTACATTTTCTAAATAATTTTTTATTTCCTTAACAAATATTTTATCCTTTGCTATAATATATAGATCTGAGTTATATGAGGTGTCTCCATTTTTTTTGCACTTTTCTATTTTTTTAATTTTGATATCTTTTACATATAGAGATGATTTTTTATTTTCTTCTATATCATTGTTCTTATATATATTTGTTTTTTTTTCATATATATATTTTTTTATTCCCTTGTTCATATCATTTGAATTACACTTTTTTATATCCACAATAGCTTCCCTAAAACTTGCATGTACAGGTAAATCGAAAAAACTTCCAAATGTGAAAATAATACAGCCACCACCAATAATATATATATTATAATTTTCGCACACAACTTTTGATCTTACATACATACTATTGAAATCAAATTTATCTAAATAATACCATTTATTTTGTTTCATATTAAATATCCATATATCGTTTAATGTTCTATGATAATTTAACCCTCCTATTAATACAAAATAATTCGTGTCAATTAAACAACATGTATGAGAAAATCGACATAAAGGAAAATTGTATTTATCATCGCCTTCACATTTTATAAAATGAAATAAATTTGTTTTAATACTATATATATATATATAATTTATATTTTCAATATTGTATAATATTTGTTTATTATTATTTTCCTCTATTTCTTCAAATGCTGAGCTGTTGATAATACAATTTTCTTTATCCATTTCCCAAACTTTTCCATAATTACCTCCAATAATATAAATTATATTTTTTTTATTATTATAAATCATAGAGTGATTTTTAATTGGAATTATATTTTTTTGAATATTATAATTCCCTTTTTTATTCCATACAATATAGGCTTCATCATTTTTTTCATTTATCGTTATTTTTCCTTTCCAAATATCATTTAAAATTAAGCTTGAATTATTCACACCTCCATATGTATAAAATATATAAACACTTGAATTATTTCCTTTTTTTTTATATCTTTTTACAACTACACATGCATGCCTGTATCTTGGAGCTGGTACTTCATTATATTGACAATTTTCACATTTTTCAGAATCTTTGCTATTTTTTTCAATATGCTCACTACTCATATTATATCTAATTTTTGCCAAATTCCAAGTATTTTTTCTAATATTATAAATCCATACATTGTTAGAACATATTTGGGGATTTTTTCTTCCCCCAAATATAAATGCATAATTGTCATCTAATTTTAAAAAAACGTGAAATGCCAAAGATGGTAATTCAGTTTCATTTATTATGATTTCTTTATTTAATATGTCATAAATTTTTAATTTATTATTTCTAACTCCTTTCGTAAACCCTCCAAATAAATAAATTTTATTTTTATCCATAAACATATCATGCCCCCAAACAAAAAAATTATGAACATCATTTTTCTTTGGAAAAACCGACCAATTTACTGCATTACTTTCGGTATTTATATTTATGATTTCCCCTTTTTCTAATATTTCTACATTATATTTTTTTAAGTTTATTTGTTTTATATTTGTATCCCTTTTTTTCATATTTATTGTTTTTTTATTTTTTGTATTCTCCATTTTTCTAAAACACCTATTTTCCATCTCACCAATTTCGATCGGTTTATTATTATTTGTTTTTTTTTCTCCAATATTATTTGCATGGTCATTTATCTGGTTTTTATCGCACACAAATTTGTAATTAATATCAAAAAATTCATTATTGGTTGTATACATTTGTTCTTTATAACATTTATAAAAGTGTATAAGTTGCATAATATTTTTAGACATTTTATTATTGCATATATCAATTAATTCTGTCATTTTATTTATATCTATATCTAACAGATTTCCCAAATAATGCTCTAATCTCATTGACCCTCTAATTGCAACAGTTACATGTTTATTAAAATTAAGAATACCACTTTGTTTCAATCCAGCAATTTGAGTTATTTTTAGTAACTTTAATGCAGTAAATAAATCAATACATTTTACATGAATAATAAAAGGTTCGAATTTTATGTATACATTTTTTTTTTTTTTTATTTCAATTTTTTTTTTATTTAATCCGAAATAATTATCTATATTTTCATTATCACTAAAACTATGAATCAAATTTTTATTTTTAATATCTCGAAATTCTTCCTTATTAGGTGTATCCAAATTTTCATCATTTTTAGATAAATATTTTTTTTGATTTAATATATAACAAAAGTCTTGTTTCCAATTTTCTAACAATTTTTTTTTTATATTTTTTGTATCGATTTCCAAGTTGTGATGCGAATGACTACAATAAAATAATTTAACGTTTTTTCTGTGAATGGGTTCCTTTTCTGAGATCGAAAAATATTTATAATTATTTATATCGATATATTTTTTTTTTTCATCTTCATTTTCATTAGTTAACATAAACTTTTTTAATATATATTTTTTTTTTAAATACGAAAGAAATTGTTTATCTTTACAATTAACCTCTAATCCATTAACACTATTGGGTGTGTCTAAATTATTATTGGAAATCGTTTTTTTTTTATTTTCTTTTTTCGATTTATCAGCTTCACAAAATATGATTGTTCTACCTGAACAACACGAACTTGTAAAATAATTTTCGTTCATATTAATTTCGTATATACATGGATAAATTAATAAATCGATACTTTTTTTTATTGATTTATCATTTTCTTTTTCAATTATTTCTTTTTTCTCTATTATTTCTTTAACTTTTTTTTCAATAAATTTATTATTATCATGAGGTATTTCCTTACAGCATTGCGAATATTTAAAGGTATTATTTATTTCATCATTTCCGATCCCATTCTTTTGTGCTTTATATATATTCAAATATATATTATATACATCATTTTCACAATTTTTATAAATATCTACATACCTAAATAAACTGCTTTCATTATTTATTATTTTTAAAACGTTTTTTTTCTGTTCCAAGAAATGATACATGGTAAACACTTTTTTCTATTTTAAATTTAGTACTTGACTTTTCATCTATTGGGTAGATTATATATAAGTTTGTGCATGTGAATATATTAATTATTTCCGTTATTTTTATACAATCATTATTATTTATTTCTTATTTTTGTAAATGTTAAATTGTTGTTATATACTATACTATATTATATAGTTACTTTGTACAACCCGTTAAGTTTCTTTAAGGTTTTTTTATATTTAAATTTATTTATAATTTAAAATACACAACTAAGCAATAAATTTTTTATTAACTTAAAATTGACATTATTTAAAAAATATATATATATATCCATACTGATATTGCATGATATATAGTTTAAAGAAATTGCAAATTAGCTAGCTATTATTTTTTTTTTTTCTTTAATTTTCCATTTATTCAATATTAATATTTTTTTAATTTACAGAATAGTAAGCATATACAAACTTAAGTATAAACCCAAAAGACTATTTTATATTTAGTCAAATATTTATAGATTTATAAATTTTAATGTATATAAATGTATAAATATATGTATATATAATATATACGCGAGCAATTTTATATGGAAATCTTTAAATTCAAATTAAATACAACAATAATTTCCTACAAATGAAGCATAACTAATATTATTATTATTTTGATTTGTTTTATCATCTTATTTTCAATTATTTATAAGAAACATCCTGAATATATTTTGTTAAGAAAAATATTCGTTACATTTTATACACAACTATTTTATTTATAATATGCTACGTGTCATTATATTTATCCTATTAAAACCGGAAACATTTTGTATATTAATTGTTTAAAAAAATATATGTTAATAATAATATTTAACAAAATAACATTTTAAATAATTATTTGTTCATTTAAATAAATATTTCATTTTAAATAATTATTTGTTCATTTAAATAAATATTTCATTTTAAATAATTATTTGTTCATTTAAATAAATATTTCATTTTAAATAATTATTTATTCGTTTTAATAAAAATAAAGTAATATGTCATAATTTTAATCGTATGTCGCACGCGAATGAGTATTAATAATTTAACAAAATACTAACATATAAATATGTATTACTAATTTTATATTTTGAATTGCATAAATACAGTTTCGTCAAAATTGTATGTTTAAAAAATTTCCAAACATTATTATTAAATGCATACTTTATGTATTTATAACTATAATATAAACATTTATTTCAAATAAATATCATAATCATGGATAAAATGAATATAAGCATAGAATATTAACAATATTTTTATATTGAGGAAAATTACAAACTCCCCTCATATTTATTCGTTTAATATTACACGAATAAATGCAACAATGTTAAATTTTATTGATTTATTTTTTGATATCATTATTTAATGCAAACAAATATACAAAAATGAAAGGAAAATTTCTTGAAATATAAAACACTATTGCATTTTTTTTTATCCTTTAAAACATATATCCTTGTGTTTATACGTAGCCCCCATTTATTTTTAATAAGTTTTCCATTTATTTTTATATAAGTTTTTCATTTATTTTATGTTTTGTGGACATAAATTATCATTAAACAGTTTAAAACAATAAAAATGGAAAGGCTTCCATGAATAATGCATATTTGCATATAATTTTTTTTACTATTATATATACATTTATATGTATTCATATTTAACTTTTTTGTATATCGCTATTTTAGCATATAATTTCATGAATCTATTGAGAGCTTATATTTTCACATTTTATATTCTAGACATGTATATAACTTCATTTAAACAATTCTACTATTTTTCTGCACAACACAATATTCTAGACATTTAATATGCATATATATATATATGATTATAATCCGCTTATTTTTGTCTTTCTTATTGTCTTATAATAAGTATATATGAAAATCATATTTTCAATTTATGTACTTTTTTTGATATATTATACAAGTAAAAATTTAGTAAAAAATTTATATTGTATTTTTTTATTTTTTTTATTTTTTAAAAAAGAGACAAGATGAGGCATGAGCAAGAGCAAATCTAAGAGTGCAAAGCGGGTGTTTGATAATAATTTTTTATTACGAGTTGATAAGTTTATTCGTTTAGTTATTTTATATTTATTTATATTTATTTTTATTCATTTTTATTCATTTTTATTTATTTCCTTAATTGTGGCACTTGTATATGCAATAATACTCTACACACCATTTAAAAAAAAAAAATATATAAAATAAGAACACATATTTTATACATATATTTATGTGCCATATAATCACATTTGTGTGCCATGTGTTAAAAGCATAAGTATACATTTTTTTAAACACGATAATGATGAATATATGCATATTTTTATTTTATGTATTTTAATTTTGAAAAAATAGACCAAATACTTTGCATGCTCTTAAATATATAGTCTATCAAATTTTTTAATATTTGCACACACATTTATTGATCTTTTTTTCAATACATTTTATTATTATACATCTGTGTTTTTTTTTAATATTCGAAAAATAGCACGTTAGTATCGTCATTATTCACATTAATAATAGTGAATATGGAATTATTTTCCTAAATGTTCAACTACGTGCTTAGTATTTATTTATTTTATTTATTTGTTAACATTTGCTCGCAATATATGGAAGAAAAGAATATTAACCAAAATAAGGAAATTATTGTTGGAAAAAACATAATCCACAACAATTTTGAAAGCACAAATTTTATGAGCAATTTCCGAGAACTTTTAAAAAATGTAAAAAATGAAAATGATTCCGGTGATTATCCCAATTATTATATATTAAATAATGAAGCCGGAGTGAAGGAATCTATAGACAGTTTTAATTTTATAAACAATAATAAAGAAGATATAAATAAAGATAAACAAACAAAAGCCGATAAAAAATATATTATTCATTTAGTACCATCTAAAAACTCAAATTTTTATAATTTTATTAAAAAAAAAAAAAAAGAAGTTTTAAATATGTATGGAGCGGATGATACATATAAATATGATACACACATAAGTTTGACTGGATTTTTTTTTTGTGATAATATAAATACTTTTATAAAAACACTTTATATATATTTTTTTTATTATGCAAAATTATATTATATATATAGAAAATTATTATTAATTAATTTATTCTTTCATATACACCTTAAAAAAAATAATGACACAAGCCATACTATCTATACTCCCAATAAATATAATGATAATAATTATATAAATAATACTATTATTTATGAAAGTGAAAATGCGAAGAAAAAAAAACAAAAATATTGTGAAACCAAAAATGAAGAAATAAAACACACAAAATATTGTACATACTTACAAAAATATGAAATAAAAAATTCAGTTTTATTATATAAAAATTCAAATATGTGCAATAATGATAAAAAACAAATATGTGAAACACATGTTCTCAAAACTAATGATGGATATGTTATTATTCCTATATTATGTGATTGGATAAAAAAATTAATCGAAAATTTCCAATTTTTATTGAAAAATAATAGTTTTAAATCTGTTAATAAAAGAAAATTAAATAATCGAGACGATGATATATTTCGTAACAATCTTTTTAAAAATGAATTTTTTTATAAATTATCAAAAAAAAATAATATTTATAATTTCAACAATTTACAAATTAGATCTAAAACCACATTAACAAAACAATTTTCTCAAAATAATAAAAAATACAACAACGTATCATCTTCCCCTAAATCCATAATAAAAAAAAATAATTATACGCTAGCTTATCCTTCCCCACACATATTTCTAGACAATAATTGTAAGTTCACAACAAATGAATATCAAACTAAGAGGGTACACAGTTCATATACAACTGTTTTATTAATTGAAAAAAATATCAATAGTTCTGAAAATGAAAATGGTCATAATTTTAATAAAAATCATCAAAATAAATCAAAGATAACTTTACTAAAATCTGAAAATGATAATAATGAAAAACACAACAAAATTGTAAAAAAACTACCACAAGAAACAAATATAATAAAATATAAATATAGTAATACTAATGTGAATTTAACAAATTTTCGAATAAAACGATGTAGTCATATATCTTTAGCATCCAATCGAGATGATAAAGAAATAAAAAATAATATTGCAAATATGTATAATGATATTAAATATCATTTTCGTAATTGTCCATGGGATTTAGTTATGTTTGAATGTGATGAAAATAATGTTAATCAAGATAAAAATATAAATAATTTTTTAAAAGAAATATTTCGATTTAAAAATTTTGCAATTTCATAGTTTTTCAAAATACTACATTAATATTGAATTGGCTCAAATTTGTATAACACACAAATAATATATATATATATATATATATATATATTGTATACCATTTAATCCATCTTAATATTCATGTATACATAAATGTAAATAAGTATGCATGTGCGTATATATTCATGTGTGAGTTGGCAAAGTAATTCAATCCTTTTTCAAACACTTTTATCAATGTTGAGCATTAATCGAGAAGAAATATATAACTTTCTTTATTACATAAAAATAATATATTTTTTTTTTCCTTTTTAATTTTGAAATTTTTTTATTCATTTGTAGAAAATGTAATTATGAATTTAATATATTTTTTTATAAATAAAAGTGCCAATATTGTTGTTATATGCTTAACGGCTACGAACTTGGCATTGCGTATATAATAATGTATCAATGCTTATATTTATATATCTTTTTATAATATATCATATTTTAGATTTATATTTTTATTTATGCTAATTCATTATTATAATTAATTTATTTTATTAATTGTATATTAATTCATATATCTATATTTATGTTTATTCCTTTCGTTCTTTTTTTCTGTTCGTACCATTTTGATAATATTTTTAAAACACTATATCATACCCCTTTATGTTTTTATTCCTTTAATTAAAATTTTTTTTTATTTTTCTTTTCACGTTTTTTTATTTTTTACTAGTTTGTCCTACCCTCATATCTGCGCACTAAACACATTCAAACTATAATACCTTATTAATTCACAAAGATCGTTTCCTTAAATTTATTTGCAATATCTTTAAGTCGAATGTTCGCTATTATATGTATATTGAATAAATTGTGTGCATATATTTTATGGAGATGTTTCATATATATTTCCAAATTGAGTATTGTCCTTGAAAAATAAAAGAAAAGTTATTTTCCATTCTGATCGTCTTTACATTTCTACCCATCATTTATATTAAAAATAAAAAAATAAATTATAGTCAAATAAATGCAGAAATGTAACCACAATTGTTTTATATTTAGTCATATTCATGTTGTACATTACCTTAATAAAAAAAAAAATTACATTATATAATAAGCAACATCATATTTATTTTTATCCATAGAATATGTTTCTTTTTGCTTTTCATTACATGCCCTTTTTTTTTTTTTTAACAAATATTTATTTTTCTATAAAATATTATTTAAAATTTTATTTCCTTCCAAATAAGGAAAAAATATTTAAAGAAAAAATTACATAAATCTAACGATTAACGAAAAGTACATCATTTTCCAATATTATACCAATGAGCTGTATATAAAAATGTATCATAAACAAAATCGAAAAATATTATAATAAGTACAAAATATTCGTATAATAACAGCTAGCCAAATGGCTATGTTATAGAAATCACTTAGATGGTTTACACACACAATATATATAAATACATGTATAGACATATTTGTTAAAAAAAATATAAAAAGAAATATGAAACGATCAATGTCTTAGGATTATGTTGATATGCATATAAAAAGGAATGTATCCCCTTTGTACTTAAAAAATATATTTTTTTTTCAAAATACAATAAAATTTGCAAAAATTGTAATGAAATAAAACAAAATACAAAGAAAAAAAACTTTGTAATAAATTTATTAATTCACATTCAGACGATAAGTTAAATGAAAATGTGAATAAACCATTTTTAAAAGGATACGAACAAATACATAAGCAGAAACTAAAAAAATATATATCAAATTGGAGAAAACGATTCGAAAAAAAATGAAAAAAATAAATAAATCGAACAAAAATGATAACCATGTAGAAAACGAACAAATTAATGATTATAACATTTATTTCGAAAGAAAAAATCCATTTTCCAAAAATAAATATGACGAACATAATTCATACAACATGTTACACACAAATAAAAATACCCTTAAAAAAAAGAAAATAATAAAAATAGAAAAAAATAAAACAAAATACAAAACTCAAGATCATCACATTTCACCAAATACACACAACAACATGAAACCATTACAAGTAAAATTTTTATGTCATGTCAAAAGTTACGATTTAAAAAAATTAAGTATTATTCTTTTTTATAAAAAACTAAAATATTGTTTTTTTGATAATAATAATATTTTATGTGTATTTTTAACTCCAGATAAGGTTACAAAAAGTTTCTATAGTATTGAAAAAATATATAATATTGACAACCTCTCATTTAAAAACAATGTTACTGAGAAAAATGCTCAATACATAATTTTTATATTCAAAAATGGCTCAATAGTTATATGGGAAAATTTTTATAATTCGGAAAAATATGATTATTTTATAAATAATCTTATTTTATTTTTTAACCTATATTCTAATGAGCCTTTACTCACATTTGCTATTCAGAATGATAAAATATATTATTCTCTAAAACAGCAAAAACAAACTAGTAAAATTACAAAACGCCCATATATCGAATTAAACGCATATAATATAGAAAGTGAAGATAATAATGGGAATAAAATAAATGAGCATATCAATCAAGGCCTTACTACAAATCCATTAGAATCAGACATTTTCAATTATGATAATAGCGAAAATTATAATTTTTTTTTTCAGGACATAAATAAAGAGGAAAATCATGAAAAAAAAAAAAAAATTGCAAGTACCAGAGTAATACACTTAACAAATAATTCTATAGAACAAAAACTAACAATATCATTCGCCTTGTCTCAGTCTATTAGATTAGATGTACATGAATTTCTTATGGACAATGCTATCAACATATTATTTACCATATCAAAAGAAATTGCTTCAAATGGGAAATGCTCTGTTTCTAAAAAACAGTTATCAAATATGATAGACGTTTATTCTAGCATTATCAATGTTAATGCTGTACAAGATTTTTTAGACATTCCTGAATATTTTTGGAACAAAGTTCAGTATGAGCACATGTGGTTTGAGGTATAATTTTTTTTTTTTTTATGTATAGAATTAAAGCTACCCAAAAAATGTGTTAGCTAATTTTAGCTCGAAATTCGATAAGTTCCTGAACAAGCAAGAAAGATTATGAACGTTCAGAATTTTTTGGAGTTTTATTACCATTAATAATTTTTTTTTATTTTATATACCATATTCATTTACATATTTATAAATCTTTTATCCCACAGATGCACAAATACATGGAAATTCCCGAACGGATAAAGATACTAAACAAAAGATATACATATTATAAAGACTTTTTAAATGTCATAAAATCTGAGGTATACAACAAGAAAACTTTTAACACATATCGAATTGTTGTTTTGTTATTATTCATACACGTGTTAGCTTTAATTTTCAATGATATGTTTTTTGAAAATTGAGCAAATAAAACAGGAAAATATAAAGCACCAAAAAAAATTAGCATAAAGCAGTATAATTAAATGTACAAATAGACACGAAAAATGCGAAAAAAATGAACAAATGTGACAAAATTTAAAAAATTGAAACAGTTTCGTTTATACTTCTCTGTGTATACACACCTAAAGTATAACAATCTATTTTTTTTCATTTATTAAGTTAAAATATAAATATTGTGATATATTTTTACTGATATCATTCTTATTTTTTGGAGAGTTATCGTCAGAAGGATTGTTGGTGGAAATTTCCTTTTCTTGGCTCACTAATGATTTAGTATGATCAACAATATTTACTGTATTTTCATTAAAACGTTTTTCAATTTTATTATATTTATATGTTATTACTTTTTGTATTTCATTGTTTATTGGCAAGGATGGTATATTTGAATTTATATTATTTTCTTCTTCAATTTTATTTGTATTTTTTTTTTCTTCAACTATCGAGTTTAAAAATTTAATCATTTCTTCCCATTCTTGGTAATTTTTATTATAAAATTGCAAAAATAATTGTAGGTCATTTAAATTAGTATAATTTTCAAATTTTTTTTTATTTTTAAATACTAACAAATCTATCTTTGACAATATGTTATCACTATGGATTTGTAAATGTTTACAACACACCAATAGACGGCATAAATAAAAATAATCAAATACAAGAATATTTTCAATGTTGTCAATAACTAAATTTATAATTTCTTCCATATTATTATCGACATATGGAAGAACAATAAAAAATTCCAAAATTAATATACGTTCTTTTAAATTTATTTTACTTGTTTTTACTTTTGATAATAAAAAATGCAACAATCTTTTATAAATATATAAATAATTAAAATAATTTAATTCTTTATATGCACATAATAATTTTATTAATTGATTTAATGATAAAAAGGCTAAACAACTATTTACTTTATAAAATAAAAGAGGAACAACGTTATTTAATATTTTTTTATTATAATCTTCACAATTATTATTTTTTTTTTCTTCTTCCCCTTTTTTTGTTTCAGTGTTTATATAACAAAAATCATCAATTTTTTCTTCCTTTTTTTTTTTATTATCTTCTTTGGATAAAACATTATTCGAATATTCAATATCGTTTGTGTGTGTATCGATTTTATTATTCAACTTTTCCAACTCTGATATGTCTCCTTTTATTTCTATGTCTTTTATTCTATCTATTTTTGAAGGAATATTTTTATCAAAATCATATACATAATTATCATTAACGAAATATGACTGATAAATTTTATCACGTTTTAAAACAGCCAAAATGTTTTTTATTTGTATCAATGTATTATATATAGAAATAGAGTCCATCAATTTTATATTTTCATAAACATGTTTTATTAACTTATAATATAATTCTGAATATGCTATACTTGTTTTTTTTGAATAAGCAGAAAATATATGATTAATATAATTATATTTCATTTCATCAAAATGTTCTAAAATATAAAAATTACATAAATCTAATAATTCATCATCGATTATTTTTAATTTTACTAATGCATGTAATATATTACTAATTTTTTTCATACCAAATATATTTAAATTATTTTTTATTATTTTTAAAAATATTGTCATTAGTTCATAATCTGTATAATTTAAATTATTACTAGCCAAAATGTATCTATAAATATTATCATAAGTTAATTTATTATATTCTATTTTATTTTCTTTAAATATATATAATGTTCTATTTGACAAAATAGAATATACTTGGAAATTTCTTTCCTTACATAAAGCATAAGCTTGTAAAATGAGGACAACATCTTGGAATTCAAAATTGTTTGAATGTTTTTTTACTAAATCTGTGTATATATTAAACATTTTTTTATTAATAAAACAATTTTTTACACATTTTTTAATCCCATAACTTATATTTTTACTATCCATGTTAACTAGTTTTTTTATTATATTATTTTCTATATCTGTCGTTATTTTTGTTGAATATCTTTTGTTTGTTATGCATCCTATTAGTTTAATCTTTCCAATTCCAAAACCCATCACCTCTTTTCTTATTTGTCCTATAAAACCTATCATTTTCCTAAAAATTGTCCGTTGCTCATATATACATGCATTTGATGTTGTTCTTTTTTTGAAAAATTGAATTTTACAATACTATTTATTTTACCATGTTACTATGATTGATATTTTTTTATTTTTTTTCTAAAGAATATACACAAAAAAATAACTTAAGTCTTAACCTTTATTATTGCCAGGAAATATTTTTAAAGTTAATTTTAAAATATAATTTTACCAGTTAATATTTTGTTTATTTTCCTTTTTTTTTTGTCACAATTATATACGTACATTATGTTAGTAATATAAAATGTAAAAAAAAAAACACATAAAATATATGCATAAACAAACTATATATTAATGTACAATTTTTTTAAATAATATATTTTTTCAAATAATGTAGGGGAAAAAAATTATAATTATTTTTTCACAACACAGCCTACAAATTGATACATTATATTTTTTTGAATTTCTTTTTTATTAAATGGTATATATAAATTTATAAATATCAAAAAAATAAAATTAACTATTAGGAAATTATTACACAAAACTTAAGAAAAATCAATTGCATGTTTTTATTTTAACTATATGCATAATAATTGGTCTACAAAAAATATATAATAATATTTGTTTCTATAAAAGTAGTTAAGCCATTTTTTCTTTCTAGGGTTATGTTTAATGTAAATTTCAATATAAAAATAGAGAAAATAAAGAAAGTAAAGAAAAATTTACCACTATTATTTTGTTATGTTACATTGTTATTCCTCTTTTTATACCACAATATTTAATTCAAATGAAAGCGAATATATAAAAATATATTTTATATGTTCCTATTAAAATGCATATATGTCTATTCCATTTGGTTATTTTTCCCTTATCATTTAAAATAACTAATATAAACCTTTGTTTTGTATGCTTTAAAATCTAAAGCATACAAAATAATATATTTAATAGTACAAACATTCATATATCCATAAAATCGATACACTTATTTATGGTAAAATATATACATTCAAGCATCCTCCACTTTTTTTAAAAAACATTTCCTATCTCGTTATATATACACAACTATATGTATATTAATACAAATAATATATTACAATTATTTATAGATCGTAATAAAACCGTGTATATAAACTAAATTCACTATAATTAAAAAAAATAAAAATAACATATTAATGTAACGTATATAAAAAAAAACATATTCTTTATCTTTAAAAACAACTAATAAAAAAAATGTATAGTTATCATGTGTAGGAATAATATACAATAAAAATAAAAAATTAAACCAAAAAATACAAGCCTTGTTATTTTATTTGCGCTGATTTTTAATAAAATAATTGGAAAATAGTATTAATTTTAACATATGGATGATTATTTATTGTTTACATTTTTATTTATATTTATGCAAAACATATTATATACAAGCTTACATAGTAAAATAAACGCAAGTTCTTTTATGTGTTTCATAGGCGATTAAATTCGGAAAATTATTTTTACAAAACAAAACATATGTTTTTCTTACTTTTTTCTTGCTTTTTTTATTGCTTATTTTTATTTTGTGTGAATTGGAATGAAATTTTTAATTATCAATACATCCCCATTTTGAAATGTATAAATAAATACAACAAAATACGCTTAAATATTTGTACATATATCACACGTAGGCAAGTATATTATATATAGTATTTTCTTTGGCTAAAAAAATATTATATTAAAAACAATTTAGTGAAATATAAATAAAAAAATAAAAATAATGATAAATGGATTTATTTCCTCATATAACTACATATATTTATACATGTTCATTTTATACACTGCAAATATAGTTAGCAAAATATGAATTATACAATATACTCGCATAAAATTACATAAAAAAAAACGACTAATGTAAGAATGCATAAATAAGTAATAAAATATATAAATTACATTTTTTATTTATTTGCTTAATCCAGTTATTACTTTCTTAAAAAATTTTATTCATATTTTTTTTTTTTAAAGTGTATAATTTTTATATACAATATTGTATTCCCTTTTTATATAATGATTTACAAAAAAGCAGAAATGCTTAACTTATTCATTCGTTCTTATCTTATATTTTCAGTTTCATGTTCCTAATAAATTTTATACTTTTTATCAAGTATTATTACTTTTTATACTTTTTATTAATATTTATTATTTTATACTTTTTATTAATATTTACTATTTTTATTATTTTCCCTTTTATTAAAAGTTATATTTTTTTAGTATTTTTTTCATCCTATTTAATACATAAAAAAAAAATATATATATATATATATTTAGTGTAAAAAAAAAAAAATAGCAAGATATTACCAATAAGAAAAGAAAACTTATCAAAAAAATTATAAAAAAAGTACACACATTTCAGTAAAAGTTAGTGAACAAAATATTATGTTTAAATCTTTATTAAAATTTACAAAAGTTGCAAATAAAGAATTCTATATACATATATATGCGTGTATATGTATGATTCGAATATATTGCCAATTTTAAGGAAAAAAAAAAATGAGCGAATTGCTTATTAGATATAAAAGTGGAATAAAGTTATATAAGTTTGAAAAAAATGAAAATAAATATGACAGTGAAATAATATTTGAATATGATGGATATATACATGATGTTATTTGGTCAGAGGATGGCAAAACTTTCTTAATTTTTCATTCCACAGATGGTGTATTATTAGTATTAAATTGCTCTACTAATATTCAAATAAATCAAATAAAATGCCAAAATAAATACAAAAATTTGTTTACAAAAGATAATTTAACATTAATTAAACATGTACAATGGTCGCCAAATAATAAATATATAGTAATGTTTTACCCTTATGACGAAAATAAACACAAAGAAATTGGTAATCTGTTATTGTGGAATATAGAAAAAAATAAAGTTATATCATCTTTTAAAATAAAAAAAAATATATGTACTAATTGGCCAATAATCCATTTTTCTAGTGATGATAGATATTTTTTTTTACAAAAAAAATCAGACATATATATATATGACACATTAATATTAGAGCGTGATGAAAATACAAATTCAAATGATGTTTCAAATAAAGATATTCCAAATAATTATATTTATTCATGGAATCATCTTAATGTTATTGCTATTTATTTTTCGAAATATATTGATGGTCATGATTCTAGATATTTTATATTACATACTAAACATAATTTTTTAGGTGACATATATGTATATAAAATAGAAGGGTTAAATAATGATCAAACATCTTCTTTATCAATTTTAAATCGAAATACCGATGAAAATAATAACAAAATTAATATAATTTTATTAACAAAACGAAGCTTTCAACATCTAGATAATTTATTGTGCTTATATTCCATTTCTGGAAAATATATCATATTTCTTGTATCAACAAATGATACAACAAATAGATCTTATGGATATGTGAGTAATTGTTATTATTGTTCATTAGTATCAACACCTGTAAATATAAAAAAAATCAATACCCAAGTTGCCCAAGATGCAAAATGGAGTAATCTATATGATGAATTTTTAATTATTGAAGGAAAATCAGATAATATAGTTTATTTATATGATTCTAATTTAAATGTTAAATCAAAAATATCTGCTCAATATAAAAATACAATAAAATGGTGTTTATTTGGGAATATGATAGCATTAGGGGGATTTGGAAACCTTGCCGGGGATATAGATTTTTATTATAAAGAAAAAAATTATAATGTTACATTAATTAAACAATATAGAGAACCATGTACTGTCTTATGTGATTGGTCTGCAGATGGAACATTATTTATGACTGCATCTACTTTTCCTAGAATGAAAGTTGAAAATACTTTTAAAATATATACATATGAAGGTGATTTAGTTAATAATTATAGTTTTAATGAATTATATGATGTTAAATGGAAAAATTGCACCCCAGGTATTTTAAATGAGCCGCCTAAGCCCAATCCCAAACTTATAGATAATAAAAAAAATGTTTATAAAATTAAATATATAAATCATGATAATTTATCTACAACTACTAATACTATATCATCTATACGAAATACATCTATTGCTTTTCCCGCTACTAGAACAAATCGAAACATTTCAAACAATAATAATAGTAACACTATTATGGATATTCCGGATTATCATCAAATTTCTAATGACACACATATTCCCAAATCCGCTGATTTAACAAATGGAAATAATATTTCTCCAAATTTTGATACTAATAATACCGAATCAATTGATAAAGAAAAAGTTGCATTATCTGCATCTAACCAAAACAATACAAATAAATTCGCACATCTACCAAGGAATCAAATACAGAACCCACAAAATAATACATCTAATAATAATACAAATAATATTATTAAACAACCAAAAAAAAAAGAAAAAGGAACCGGAGGAAATCTTTATGATTGGGACATTGATTGGAGAAAAAAAAATTCGGATTTAAATTTACATTCAAAAAATAAACCTTCTATTTCAACACCCACTGGGCCCACAAACACAAATCAAAATATTCCCGATTCTAATTCTATTCAAAATGGAATTAATAATATAAATAATTATAAAAAACCTTCTGAATTTGTAATTCAAAACGATATATATAATAACTCTGATCAAATAGAAAAGTCAGAATTATTATCTTCTTTACAAAAACAATATTATAATTTACTTAATTCTGTTAAAAATCATAACAATATTGATAAAAATATAATTGACAATGTTATGGAAAAAGAAGTTAGAAACAATTACGAAAATAAAGAAATAACAACTACTGCATTAATAACCAATATATCGGAAACAGATCGACCAGAACGAAACAGTTATTTAAAATCAGAAGATTCAAAAAAAATAAAAAATGAAAACAACATAGATGATAAAAAAAAGAAAAAGAAAAAAGATAAAGACAATTCTAATGTTTCTATCCTTAATAATCATGGAGATTCTATTCAAACACCAGAAAATGATTCAGTTACATCTATCAAAGGTCTTAGTACCGTTATAGATACCCAAGGGTGCAATAACAAACTTCTTATGCATTTAAAAAATGATGGAAATAAAAAAAAAAAAGGAAATGAAAAAATTGGTGAAACAGAAAATATTCCTGAAAGTACCGAAAAGGATCAAAAAAAAAAAAAAGAAAAAAATAAAAATAAAAAATCAAAAAAAAAAAAAAACGAAGTATTAGGTGAAGCAAATGATAATTCTCCAAACAATGACACAGATCAATTAGGAAAACGCCTTATTAATTCTGAGGATTTGAATTTTCAAAATCAAAATAGCCAAACTACCAATGATAATAATATGTATTCAACCATTTTCCAAGAAATAATAAAAAACAACACAACAGAAAGTAATAATATAAATGAAATCCAAATTATAAACGAAAGTTCACATAATAAAAATATACATCATGAATTAAATCGATTTGGAAAATTAAAACCAACTGTTATGAATGATATATATAATAATGGAACAATAAATCGAAAAAATATAATTAATGATTACCAAATGAATTTAAACAATTCTAATTTACCTCAGGATAAAAATAACAAAGAAAGCAATTTTAATGAATATTCAAATAAAGAAAAATTTATAAAACATATTTTATTTTTAAAAAAACACAGAGAAAATAATATTACTGAAGATAAAAATTTAATAAATTTTCAACAAAATGATATTCCTTATAATGATAAAATGGATATACATAATTACATAGATCATAATGAATATCTTAAAATAAATAAAAATATTCAAGATTCTAAAACAATAGAACAAGAAATACAAACAAATTATTTAACTAATATTCATAACAATTCGAAATTTTTACAAAATATAAATGAATTAAAATCAGGGCGTCCAAATTCTTTTTTTTATAATTTCAATAATAAACAAAAATTATCAGAAAATGATTATCAAATATTTCAATCGCAGACAGCATATAATGATCCTCCTAATTTTGATTCAAATCAACCCAAACAGACTAATTCTAATTCTCAAAATATCGAAAACATATGGATTAATGAAATAAATAATCAAACATTTAATAATAAAAATATACAAAATAATGATGATCTTTTAAAATTGTTTAAAACTGTTCTTCCCTATGCAAAAGTTAATATTTTAGGAAAAAAAAAAGATGAACACGATTTTGATATTACTCGACAAAACAGAGATAAAATGAATATGCAATATTATCATGAAAAAAATAATATATATGACACATCACCAGATAGTAATAAAAGGGAAGATTTTGAATATGATATTCAATCAGAAGTAAAAAATAATTATATAAAACAAAATTATACTAATATTCATCAAATGTCTAAAAATCCTTTGAAAGAAAATATTATTAACAGAAATAAAAATGAAAATTCTAATATTCCACATTTTAATATTTCTGGAAATATGAAATTACAAATAAATAATTTAGATTTTTGTGAACTTTTAAAATTATATCACTCATTAAATGTTCAACAAATTCAATTAAAATTATATTGGATATTTTTCAAAATAAAAAATTATGATAATAATACTCCAGAAACTTTAGGAAAAGAAAATATTATATTATTAAAGCTTAAAGAAACAAAGGATATTTCAACTTATGCTAATTATATAATTAAAATAAATTATGAAAAAAATGCAAAAAAGTATCAATCCTTGTTACATCAATTTATAATTATATTGAAACATCATGATAATTTATATCAACAAAAAAAAGATAAAATTAAATTAGAACATTATGATAATAATTTTATTATTAATTTTATTAACAACATTGATCAAATTGTAGAAAAAACATCACCTTTATCTTCATCTCAATTTCCTCAAGATTTTAATAACACATATAATTATCAAAATCAATTTTCGCATCAAAAAAATAAATTAAATTTACAAATTTACGCACCTGGTTCAGTTTCTAATTCAATGCATTTCAATAAGTTATCTTCACCAACTCCCTATGAAAACAATTCTCATAAAAATCAGACATTAACATCTCATAATATGAATAATTACAATTCTGGAATAAAATCTGGAAATAATAATTTGAATGAATCTGAACAAACTATAGATAATAACAAAAATATGTTAATTCAAAAAATGATTGAATATTTTAAACAAATAAATGCCACAACTGAGCAAAAAATAAATCTTTTAAACAGAATCAATTTAACAGATGCACAAAAAAAATATATTATAAATAAAATTCATTTTAATAATAATGAGCAAAATAATAATTACAATAACAATTTTAATATCAACTCAGAAAACGATAATCATAAATTATTTAACATGCCTATCAACCCAAATAATAAAAATACAATAAGAATAACACCTAACCATTTTAACATCTCAGAACAAGGTATGCACACTAATGATTTACCTGTTTCTACTAATGATTCTATGATGTATTCACAATTTGATGATAATAGTAATAATAATGATGGAAACATAAATGTAACCTCTCCTATTTTGAACATTATTCATAAATATATTGCTAATAAAAATAATCAAAAAGAGTTTAAAAACAATCAGAGCGAGTTTAAAAATAATGCAGATGCAGAAAATAATCAAAATTTATTACAAAAATATCAAATTCTTAATATGCTAAAACAAAAAAAAAAAATGGAAATGGAAATGGAAAATGTAAATGCATATAAAGATATCAATAATTCCACATCATTAAAAATAGATGAACTAAATAATTATAAATATGAAGATATTTCACATTCATTCAAACAGCCAATATCTCAGAATCATTTGCATCGCCAAGATGTTAACACTTTTCCTGATCAAATAAATTTCAGAACTTCAAACAATACTTCATCAGAGCGCATTGATTATCCAATTCAAGAAAATTCTGATCCTAAAACAACAAATTTTTTGCAATATAATTCTAAAGCTCATACTAATAATACAATTATGAAAAATAAATTAAATACCTTAGATAACCAAAAACAAGATAATACACACAACTCAGTGAATAGAATTTATTTCAATTTTCCTCATCAAAAAGATCATAATAATATTACTGGTTTAACATCTCCATATGATTCTACTTCCAAAATATCGATGAATAATAGAAACAATAAAAATGAATATGGTAAAACTGAAGGGGATCAAACGGTTAGAATCACAAATGATATGACTAATACTGAACTTGATTCAAATGAACATTATATAAAAATAAATAAAAATTGTGAAGAAGTAACAAATAACAGAGATAATAATAAAGAAGAAAGAAATCCAGATAATAATAATTCAAAAAATAGAAATGTTAGTAAAAATGGAAATAAAATTGATCGTAATCCTGAAAGAAAGGAACATGAACAGATTACAACTAATGATGGAAAAAATGAAAAAAATAAAAAAAAACAAAAAAATCAAAAAAACACCACAAATCAAAACTCATTAAATGTAAAAAATGTGACTGGATCGAGAAATGGAACAGAAACTCAAGTTCCTAAAACATTATCTGAAATAAATTTACCAGAATCGAATTTGAATGAAGAAAATAAAACCGATAATAAAACAATAAATCTTTTACAAGAACAAACAAATACAACTAATCAAAATAATATTTATGATATTGAAGATACTAAACGTCCAGATGCATTAAGAGATAAATGCTGGCAATATATTGATCCAAAAGGTGTTGTTCAGGTAAATCAAACTATTATTTATTAACATTTTTCTCAATACCAATTATAAATTTATATATATCCACGTATTTATCATCATATTTTTCTCATTTCTTTTTTATCACTATTTTTTCTTCTTTTTTTATATAGGGACCCTTTTTTCTGGAAGAAATGAGAATGTGGAGCGAATTAGGGTATTTCGAACCCATGCTTCCAGTTAGATGTTGCGATTCTGATCGTTTTATTGCTTTAAACAAACTGTTTCCCCCTCCACATAAGCCATTTACTATTGTTCCAAAACCACAACCAATATTACAATGGGAAGAAGAACTACTATGACCCTTTATTTATTTTATATATTTTTAAACTTTATTTGGCTATATGCATTTATATTATTCTCATTTCTGTCTAAATAAACTCTCGTCATTTATTTTTTCTCCCTTCCCGTGCATATATACATGTACACTTATATACGTATAATATGTGTATAAACTTGTTAATTGTATTTTTATTATTTATCACTGCTTTTGCCAGTGTTTTTTTTTGTCATTGTTTTTTGTGTACATAATTAAATAAAATGAAGAAAAAAAATTGCATACATATAATTTTGTATGTTCATATTTTTAACATAAACATAATATTGTCATTTTTATTATTGTTATCCTATTTTTAGTGAAACCTGTTATATATCTACATATGCTTGTTTATGCATGGTTATAAAAACATATTATCACTACCTCGCCGAGGATTTTAAATTAGCCAAATTGGAGTTTTAGCTCAATTATTTTTTTTAATACTCGTATGTAAGTACACATATTGACAATATTAAATTTAATACATTTTCAATGTGGTATATGTTTTTTCAAATATGTGTGCATGTCTCCGCACGGTGAGTTAATAAAGCTTTTTGAAATTTCTCCCAAATAAAACAAAAAAAACATTAACATGTCAGAAAAAAAATAAACAACATTAACGTGCAGGAAAAAATATATTATTATTCTCACAATTTTAGGCGAAGCGTAACTCCTTTTTGCTTACTCATTTGCATCGCAATTTTTCATACTTATTTACAAGCGCAGACGTTCTTAAAAGTGTAGTTTTTTTTAAGGAAATCCCTGATTTTTTTGTTAAATAAACTTTAGAAGGTTTATTCAAATTTTTCCCTTCACAAATTATTTCAGGTGATGAAAATTTATAAATTTCATTTTCTCTTTTTATTATATTGTTATTAATAGTATTGTTTAGAATTTTGACATTTGTTCGATTATTATTTATATGTTCATTATCAACACTAAAATAAGGTTGTGCGTTACTACCTTTCGGCACTGTTTCTCCCATATTCAAATCATAATTGTTAATATTTTTTTTATCGTTTATATAACCATTGGTGTAGTCACCATCAATTTTATAGCTATCCTTTAAATGTTTTTTTTTTATACAATTTGTTAAATTATTTTCTCTTTTTTCTTGTGTGCAAAAATATTTGGTACCATTCCCTTTCGTAATTTCCTTTACATTTACATCATGTTCAATGTGTGCATTAATTGGGGATTTCTTGTATTCGAATTTTTTTACAATAGATAAAACAGTTTGATCCATATTGCTGTCATTTCCCCTTATATTAGCACTCATATTTTGTACATAATTTTTAAATAAATTATTATCTTCACAAAATAATTTAGCTAGTTTAAAATATTCAATGTTATATTTTAAGAAATATTTTTTACATTTTTCATTTGTTTGGTTTTCTTTGTCTTTTTTTTTTTTATCCTTTAAGTATGCTTTCATAAGTAAACTTTTATCTTCTTTACTTATTGGCTCCTCAGAATTTGGATATACATCATTGTTATTAACATTTTTTAAATGACAATAAAAAGATTCGTTAAAATATACTACACCAATTTTATTACTATTTATTTCGCTACCTAAATTATCACTAGAAATTATTTTTTCTTCACTATTATTTCTACACATACTAATATTATTCTTTTTATAATTATTTATCCATTTAATAGGAACATTTTCGGCATATATATTACTACTTTTTTTTTCATTACAACAATTATCTAGATTTTGTTTACAGTATATATCACAGTTGTTTGAATTTGGAAATTCTTTCCTGTCATTATTTCCATCTTTTCCCTTTTCATTTATTATTCGACTTTCTAAACTTTGTTTATTATCATCACTTAAATGTGCACTAAAGGAAACATTTCTCGATTTAATTGAACAAGCCTGTCCATCATCAACTTTTTCTTCTACACTATTTAATAGTGTTGGTTCTTTTTTTATAAAATCCTTTTTCATAGCTTCGATTTTCATTTTTAAAATTTTTTTCAAAACAGCACTTTTTATGCTAGAATTATTATTTTTTGTTTTTTTATCAACCAGTATATTATTATTTATGCCTAAATTTTTCATTTTAAATGATTGTTCTACTTTTTCTTCTGGAAAAATGTTATCTTTATCTAAATCAAACAAATTCGAATTTTTTTTATTTCCTAAATTTGGTTCCTTTTCATTTTTTTCTAATACCCCCCAAAATTCTTCATTTCTATTACTTTCATTATAATATGAACTATTATAATTTTTATGATTTTTTTTATCAAAATAATTATTTTCTTGTTTTAAAACATCTTTACATTCATTAATATGCCGAGATAAAATTTTTATATCTTTTAATTTATCACTAACTATACTAGTAGCTTGTTTAAATTCTTTTCTTTTATTTGATAATTCTTTTAGCATTTTTCTCGGAGTTAGTTTATTTTTATCATTATAAAACCAGGGACTTATATTTTCTTTGTTTGGATATTTATATGAACATACATTCACACTATCATTTCCTTTATCTATAACATCAAGTATACATATATCTTTACTAAAACATCTATTGTCTTCATTTTTTATTTTGAACACACAAGGTTCATCTTGTACATATTCATTCCCACTTATATTATTCAATTCGTTTTCTTTTTTTTCATTTTTTATATCAATTATTTTGTGATAATTTAATGGATATTCCATTTTTTTATAGTCTGGGTAAGAGCGTGAATACTGTTCGTTCATGCATATATTTTTTTTATCTGAAAATATCTCAGAATTATAAATATTCATATTACAATTTTTGAATAAACTTTCTTCTTTCTTTCTATGAATATTAATCGGAGGCATATATTCCTCATTTTTTTCTTCATTTTTTTCCTCATTTTCTTTTTCGTCACTAAAATGGGCATTAGAAATGTTTTGTGTATCATTTTTATCATTTAGATTTTTTATATTATTGCCCAATATATTTTCTGCAGACATCTTTTTCCATTTATTTTGATTCACAGATTCTATCATTCCATGCATTTCTTTGTTCATATTATATTTATCGTGATTATTTTCAAAGGTACTTCTATTTTCATTTTCTGCAATATAATAGTATTTTTTTATTTTATCAAATGTTTTATGTGGATAACTAGTTAACAATTTAAAGTTTTTGTTATAATTTTGGGGGCATATATATTCAGAAGAGGTTAAATTAGAGGATTCAAGTTCATTTTTTTTTGATATAAATAATAAATTATTATTTATTTTATCATAATCTTTATGAATATTGAATTCTGATCCTTTATTATTTTCATCTTTGGGATTTTTTTTATGAGTTACATCATGCCTTACTTTATTTTTATTGCAATATAAACAATCATATTTATTAATGCATTCATATTCTACATCTTTATGAACACTATCATTGGAAATATATCTCTTATTTTTTTTCTGACTAAAACAGTTATTACATATTTCACAAGGATATATCACATTATTATATTCATTGGATCTGTTATGTTCATAAAAATTTATTTTATTCAATTTTTGAAGCATTCCACTGCTACTATTGCTACTGTTAGCGGTTCGATCAGTCCTTACACTTCGCAATCTTAATTTAGTTTCAGTTTGTAAAGTTCTTAATTTGTTTGATAATATGTTTTCATCTTGTCCATATATTTCATCATTTATTTTGTTCATTTTTATCGTTTGTTTTTTTCTTTTATCTATAAAATTATTTTTTTGGGAATTATTATAAATATAAACATTTTTTTGTGTAGTAAATAATTCTATACTTCTTGATCCCAAGGATTTTTCATAATCTAAAAAACTTTCTTTGTTTGAATATTCATATTCTGAAATGTAGTCAGGATTGCAACCAGAGCAACATAAAGATTCAGTAAAATTAGATGTATTTGTTGAAAAAACAGTTTGTATAGACACTCTTTTTAATAATTCTTTATTATGTGAAATCGATTTTTCAGAATTTACAGACATACTTTTTATAGATGTGCAATTTGAAAAAATCGAAGAACATTTTTCATTTGACATTCTTCTAAATTCTTTTCTTTTTTTTTCAAAACTTTTTATTTTTTTTTTCATTTTTTTTTCAATTTCCATTAATTTTATAAAATCACTTCCATATGTTCTTTTATTAATCATGTATCTATTCATATTTTTAAGTTTTTCAAATTTATCATTTTTTTCAAACTTTTCACCTTTTTCAAATTTATCACCTTTTTCAAACTTATCACTTTTTTCAAATTCTGCATTATGATTTACTGTATTCATTTCACTGATATTATATTGACACGTTCCATATAAATTAACCATTGAAATATTACACTTTTCCGAATCTTGATGTTTGTCTATGGATTCTACAAAACTACAATTTCCATACCATTCATTTTGTGGATCATTTTGGAAATCACCATTATCGGGTTCTTCTTTATGGGGTTTATTTTTTTCACCATTTATCACATATAAATTATTAATTTTACAATTAACAAAGTTTCGAAATAAATCACTTAAATTATCTTGAGTTTCTTTTGATATATATCGAAAGTTTTCCCCATCCCCACATCCATACAAATTAATCTTATTCTTTTCTTTTAATGCATAACCGTTAAATATATCATCATTATTTTTATTTATAATTACTTCATTTTTTATTTCGTCGCTTTTAGAATCGAATGTATATCTTTTTTCCTTTATATTACAATTACCAAGTTTTGAAATTGTTTTATTTTGATATTCTTTCACATTTTTTAATTTGTTTATTGTATCTTTCCCTTTCAAAGGATTGATATTTTCAATTAATTTTTTTTTTTGTTTTATTTCGTTATATATTATTTCATTATGTAATTGCTTTTCTTTTCTATTTTTTAATATAATCATTTTACGATTTTTTAAATTATCAATTAATTTATTTTCAGAAATACTTTTCTTTCTATTTAAGTTTGTATCATCATTAATATTTATACTTTTATTAATATTTATATTTTTATTATTATTTCCATTTTTTATTTCATTCCATTTTTTTACATTTCCACTTCTTGTTTTTAATAACCTAATTCTATGTTTTTCTAAAGATTCTTTTAATCTAAATTTTATTCTTTCCAAACTTACCATTGTTATTATTATATTTTTTTAAATAAAAAAATTGAACAAATTGAACAAATCGAAATATATATTTCCTAATTAATTATAAATTTTAATCATATTCTTTATTTTGTCTATTTTTTTCCGCTTTGACTTATCATCAAAAAAATATAAAATAATTTTTAAAAAAATGTATAATTATTAATATATACAAATTTATTCATTGTATCTTTTCTATATTACAAAAAAAATTGCATATTATTATGAAACACGTGTATATCTATACACAATCGTGAATGGCAAACAAAGAATGAACAAATACAAACACAAAGTGAACAAATACAAAATGGAAATAAACAAATAACGATAAAACGCCTCGAATAAGACACAAGAATAATGACAAAATAGCTCCTAAATTTTTGTTACTATTTTTCAACTATTGCATTAAGATATTTGTAATTTTATATAAACAAATTCTACAAAATTTATCATATATAATATACATATAAAATGTATGACAATCTTATATTTCTGTCCTTATATATATTAATTACAAACGTAAATATAACAATTTTTTAAAAAAATTATATAGTTCAATATATTTACATAAAAACACAATACATAGAAAACCATACTTACAAAATTGTATTATTTCCAATATGTTAAAAACGAAATAATTAGACAATATATTTTATTTTTAATTATGAAAAAAATATATAAATAAAAATACACATAACAATTTATAAAAATATTGTGTAGAGTTAAATGTTTATTCCATTTATTTTATTATCCCACATTTTTATTTTTTATTTCACATTTAATTATTTATTCGCTAAAAACGCTACTTATTTATTATGTTTATTTTGTTTATTTTATTTATTTTGTTTATTCTGTTTATTTTTTCCCACATATTGTAAGGCGTATACATATATATGTCTATATATGAAAAAGTGGAATATAAAATAAAATCAAATCACATTGTTTTCCTACTCTATATGTTTATACACATAACAAATAAGGAGTAAAATATCTCAAATAATTCAAAATTTATATTTTATTAAACTATGCACAAATATATGTGGTATTATATTTTCTTTGAATTTCATAATTATTTATAAACAACTTATATATACACTTTATCTTTTTCTTTATTTAGGTTCCTTTTGTATATCTCTATTTTTCTTTTTTAAAAAATGTGTTTTATTTTATTTATTTGCACCTAATTGCATTTACATGTTTTACAGTTTATTTCATTCCTTTATCATAAATATAATTAATTTTAAACAACTAAAGAAAACTTACACAAATTTTTAGTCGAAATTTCTCAAATATTTTCAATAAATTCATGAAAAAATAGGCACCCCCTTGTTAAATACAAAGAAAAAGATAAGCCTGCTTAAATGAACCTCTAAATGATATTTCAATTAATTGGAAAAATGTAATTCTTTATTTTTTCCTAACAATTTCATCAATTCTTCATGGGTACATAACGATATTTATATTTGTATTAAGTCTTTTAAATTTTATATACTTTTAATAAAAATAAATTTAATTTTCCATACACATTTGTATAATTATAAAATCAAACATATACTATATTATGACAATATCTATATTCTAACAATATTCTTATTTTTTTTTACAGAAAATGAAATATTACATTAAATTGTTCAAAAACAAATTGTGGCCCAAAGGGAAAAAAAGACAAACTCACACGATAGTATCTACAAATAACAAAATAAAAAATGAAAAAAGTGCAAACCAAAAAAGTACGAACATTTCTAATGCCAGTATAGTTACTCAAGAAAATGAAAATAGAAAAAAAAATTTTAAAAAAATTCAATTAGGAAATAAAAGTAATTTAGACCATTTTAGTAACATTAAATTCGAAATGAATAATATAAAATATAATGAAATAAGAAGATACTACCTAAACAATTCTAACAATTTTATTAATCCAGATGGATTAAAATGTAATATATTATCCGCCATCAATTGTGACGATAATATCTTATTTTATTTATTTGTTTTTTCTTTTACAAATATAAAAAATTATTTGTTAGAACTTATACAAATACATATTAAAAATTCGAAAACAAATGAAACAGTATCTAAAAATGTTCCATTTTTTATCATAAATCCCAACAATTCTATAAGCCCTGATGCAAATTTTGATCAATCTAACTTTCAATATACTTCAAATAATTACAAGCTTTTTAGTAATGTTAAAATAGCAATAAAAATACAAGAAAATATTAAAATAAGTAAATATGCAAATGAAAATACATATATTCAAGATATATCTATGGATAATATATTTTATGTTATAGAATACAGAATGTGGAATAATTATTATGAACTAGTTCAAATTTAACATTTCAATTTTGTCCTATTTTCTAAATTAAATTTATTTTACCAAATTAGTTACCAAAAATACAAATTTAATAAGAAATCTGTAGATCCATATGCCTAAGGCATATCTACTTCTTCAACTTAGATGCACAAATCGCATCTTCAATTTTTTACAAATATTTTTCAATTCTAAATAATATACAACATCATAACCTATTCCTTCAAATATATTTATATAAATTTTTTTTTCATTTAAAAATTTTTTTATGAATAAAAATGGGAATATACATATTATTATAAAACTAATAAATATTATATTTTACCTAAAATACGCAAATAATGTTACACATATTAACATATATCTAGATGCATGTTTCGTGCATTTTTAGAAGGAAATAAAAAAAAATAATAAATAAATAAATAAATAAATAAATAAATAAAATAAAATATATAAAGATAAAATCCAAATTTGAGCCATTCTTTATTTTAATTAGTTATCACATTTTCTATTCGGCATTCTTTGCAAAATTAAAAACCATGTCTCCACAAAAATTTATGGGATATTCCTCATTATCCAAAGGAAAATCATTATTTTCAAAAAAAAAATTATTATCAAAATGAATGTCTTTGGTATTATTCGTTTCATTTATGTTTCCATCATTTGTATTTCCATAATTAAAAAGATGCGACTGTTCCCAGAAATCGCTACCATTATGAATATTATTCTGATAAGCATTACTCAAATTATTCAAACAATTTGTATTTATCATTATATTTTCAACATCATTGTCATTTTCTAATAACATATTATATTCCTGATTCATATAACCATAAAATATTTCATCATTTTTATTAACATTATCCCTAAAACTACTATTATTTTCTTGTTTATTTGTCTTATTTTTGTAATTATACTGTTTATAATCCATGTAAAGGTCATATTTACTATTACTATTGTGAATATCATTATCGTGAGTAATCATATTTTCTATTTCGTTTTGTTTATAAATACATGGCAAATCAAAATATCTTTGCGCTTCGAAAAGACAATTAGTCGAAAATATTTCATTATCATATATCCCTTCTCCAGAATTATAAATAAAATCAGAACATTCATTATCTTTTTCATATATATTTGGAGTTAAAGTTGTGGAAATATTTTTTATTTCTATATTATTTAATTGGTTTACATTTTTATTTTTATTATCTATGAATATGTCTTTTCCTGAATTTAAAACCTCATTACCGGTTCCCTTGAAATTTGATAAAATCCCTTTTATAATACTTCCATTCATTTTTTCTTTTCTATTATTTACAATTTCGAATTTTTTATCCAATTTATTATATTCTTCATTTTGAATTAGAAAACAACCTGTTTTTATTCCAAGCGATTTCGATCCAATATTATTATTGTTATTATTACTATTATTATCATTATTATTATCATAAAAACTGTTATAATCATTTGTTGTCATTACACCTTTATTTATTTCATTTTGCTTATTTTCAAAATTTACATTTTCTCTAAAATAATTAAATGTTGAAACATAATTTGGATTTTCCAAGGAATATTTTTTGATATTTTTATTAAATGCCAAATAATCAAAATTTTGGACTTTACTATTTGTTGTTAATTTTTTAATATTATTCAAATTATTATTTTCATCATAATTCAAATCAAATATATTATTTTCAATTTCATTATTTATTTTATCTATAGAACAATTCTCATATTTATCTGAATGTTCATATATATTTTCTTTTTTTAAATATGAATATTCATTTTCATATATTTCTTCATTTTTTTTTTTTTTTTTTTTGTCTTCTCTATAATTATCAGAAAAATTATGTATCATATAATCCCAATTATTTTCATTTTCTTTTCCTATTTTTTTCTCAAAATTGTTCAATTTATTGGTTGATTTGACTGGATTAGTTGCATCCCTAAAACAACTCATAATATTTCTATTATTATTATTATCATTATTATTATTATCATTATTGTTATCATTATTGTTATCATTATTATTATCATTATTGTTATTATTATTATTATTATTATCATTATTGTTATTATTATTATTATTATCATTATTGTTATCATTATTATTATCATTATTATTATTATTATTATTATTATTATCATTATTATTATTATCATTATTGTTATTATCATTATTATCATTATTGTTATTATTATTATTATCATTATTGTTAAATGTTTTCATCTTATTCTTATTATATGGGATAATATGTGGGCTCATTGATGTCTTAACTAATTTAGAGACAATTGTGTTATTGTTTTTTGTTTTAGGAATTTTGTTCATATAATTTGTATTCATATATATTTCAAAACCATCATAATAATTCATATTATTATTTTCATTTATTATTTTTCTTTCTTCATATTTCAATCTATATTTTTTTAAAGTGTCTTTTTGTTCCACTTTTAAATACATATCATTTTCAAAATATTCTTTTCCATTATTTTCAGGATTTATATTATTAATCATTTTATCTTTTTCAAAATAATAATTTCTATTATTTCTATTTTCTTTATCATCTTCTCTATAAATCAAATTGTTTTTAATTTTATTTATTCCCAAATTATTTTTTCCTATTATAATTTCGTCTATTCCAATCATTTTAATATTATCTAAATATTCATTTGTATTTTCCCCAAATTTATAAATCACATTTTCTTTAAAACATTCATTGCTTATCATTCCTTTTTCTATCTTATTTATTTTATCTATTTTCAAATATGATATATTTCCAATATTTTCTATTCCATTGTTTTCCTCTTGTTCAGGCTTGACAAAACCATCAACTCCTGTTAACTTAAAACTTGAATTAATATTATTTTCTGAAATATTACTGTTGGAATTTTCTAATTCTGTGTTATTTATCTGCTCATCTTTTGCATATTCAAATCGGCCTTTAACAAAATTAGATGTTGAAACTCCCGATACATTTTGTATAGCCCTGTTTAAATATTTATCATTACTATTTAAAAATTCATTTCCATTTATTTTATCACTCATATTCCCATCACCAAAAAATTCATTTGTTTTATTCACTTCATTATCTTTAGATATTTTTTCTGTTTTTTCATTTTGATATTCTTTATACATTATAAAATCTATTTCCATTTTACTATTTTTATTATCCTTGTTTGGGTCCACATTTTTATATTTATTTTCAAATTCATATTGTTCTTTTTCTTTATCAATATCTTCATAATTCGCATTTTTTAGATGTACTTCGAACTCATTTCCTATGCTCATTGAACCCACTACTGCATCTATACAATTTGTATTGCTACCTTCATTGTTACTCCCCAAATTAAATTCACACATTTCTCTAAATCCTGAATAAAATAAATTATTATTTTTTAAATCTTTTTTTTCAAAATAATTTATATTTCTATTATTTGATAAATATGTTTTTTTATTTTTTGAATCTAAACATATACTATTCTCATATTTATTATCTATGCTACTACTAGACATATATCCATCAAGATCATATATAACATTTTCTCGGTTATTTAACAAATAATCATTTCTACAAGATTTGTTTAATTTGTAATTATATGTTTTATCTTTTTTCTTATTCGCAAATTGAAAGTACGATGCCTCATCTTTAGTTAAATTTCTTTTTTCTTTTCTAAAAAAATTGGTATTTATTTTATGATCATTTTTTATTTCATCAAATTCAATAGGATTTGTTTCTACAAACATATCTGGGCCACGATTATAACATATATTCATATAATTCAAATTATTTTTTTTACCATAATCATTCCCATCTATCAAATTATTCACATTCTTCACATGTTCATAGCTTTCTAATATATTACCATTTGATATATTTTGCATATTATTATATTTAAATCCAACATTATCATTTATTATATTTTCTTCCCCATAATTAAATTGTAATTTTTTGGGAAAATTGAGAGATGGTCTTAAAACAGAAATATTATTTGCTAATTTTGAATCACTCTCATCATTTAATAGATTTTTTTCATTTCTATTATTCATAAAATTTATATTTTCAGTTTTATCGACACAAATAGGAACTAAATTATTTTTTCGTCGATTATTTTTCCCGTTATGATTACTATTTTCACAATTACTTTGCAAAACACATTTTAAATTCTCTGCAAAACATCCATTTTTTACATTATCATTAATATTTATTATTGATAGTTTTGTATCTTTTATTATTCCATTTCGATTGTTAAAATCGTTTTTTTTCTCATTTATATATATATCAGATCCTAAATTATTTGATCCTGTTTTTATTAAATTTGTTCGATATACGTTATGTCCATTATTCTGTCCATTTTTTGTCACAATGTTTCTAATAACAAGATTGTTTGATAAAACTGATGAATTAGAATTGTTTTCCATTAGCATAACATCCAATAATTCATTTTTTTTATTAATTATATTACATTCTATTTCAAAGTTTGAATTACTATTTCTCATATTTGTATATCCTTTCATATTATTAACCATTATTTGCTTTTCTTTACTTATATTATTTAAAGAGTTATCACAATTTGATATACTATTCATTTCACTAACTATATTATTTTCACAATCATAAAATTGAACAAGTTTTGTGTTTATATCATTTATCGAATGTGCAAACCTACATTGGTTTCCCTTTATACATCTCCCTGAAAAAAATGAAAAAAACGAAAAAAATGAAAAAAATGAAAAAAACGAAAAAAATGAGAAAAATAAAAAAAACAAAAAAAACGAACAGAGTGGAAAATCCTTGCGCGAGCTTACCTTCTCGATGGAGCTGACAAATTGCTGGTTTTCCTACTTCCCTCAATTCGTTCACAGAATGAGCATATATACAACTATGATCTGTACATTTTCCTATTAAAATGAAATAAAAATATATATTATATCAAATGTTAATAGTTTGTATAAATTGTAGATATCTATAACATCAACTATAATGACTTTTAAATATACCTAAAATATAACTTTTGCATAATTTTGTTTTTCTCATATCTGGTTTTATTCTCAATTCATTTATATCATGAGCAAATGTACAGTTTTCGCCTCTATCGCATTTATTTATTAGTGCATATTTGCACATTTGAATTTTGTATATTCTGAAAAAAAAAAAAAAATAAAAAAAAAAATAAAAAATATTCATAGATACTCTATTTAAATATACACACAAAAATG
Organism: Plasmodium berghei ANKA; assembly: GCF_900002375.2. Classification (NCBI taxonomy): domain Eukaryota; phylum Apicomplexa; class Aconoidasida; order Haemosporida; family Plasmodiidae; genus Plasmodium; species Plasmodium berghei. The sequence continues at coordinate 138,908 of NC_036163.2, forward strand.
AAGGAAAATATCAATGTCTATATAATTGTTGTTATTTATAATTTTATACTTAAATCGATGCATCTTTACTCCCTGGAAGTTTTACTTTATTTAAATAGAAAAACTGTTGCCCACAAACAACGACAAAGAATAATAATCAAATAACAAATAAAACAAACTAATAAAATATAAAGACAATTACAATATTATGGATATATACACATACAACTATTCCACTCTATTATTTCGAAAATTATTAAATATGTTATGTTAAAAGGTGGAAAAAATATAAAAAAAAATTAAACATAATTATGTAAAAAGATAGCAATTATTATATATTATTCTTTTATTATTGTTCATATTTTTTTTAAAATACAACAAAACAAAAAAGAAACAAACGATTATAATAATACACAAATAATAGAAAAAAAATTGTCTATTTTATGACGAACAAAATAAACATAAATAAAATGAAAGCAAATGAAATCAAAATGTTATAAAAAAACAAAAAAAATATATTTTGTAAAAATAGAAAATCTAATAATAAATATAGCTTATGGTGTGTTAATAATATTACAAAAATAAAAGACAAGAAATATAAATCTATATGAAAATTACAATAGAAATCTATAAGAAAAAACTGATTATATAGACTCAAAGAATATATAATTTAAATATATGAAAATACAACATTCTATATTATAAATAACTATATGTTATCCATGCATATATATATGAATAAATGTAAGCATGTACACACACATATATATAAGCAATCGTAAAGCCAAAAAATATTTTATTTTTTGTATTATATATATATATATTTTTTATGCCTAATTAATTTAGCACTTAACATTTGTGTGTTCTCTTTACATTTGTTTTTTATTGTCATTTTTTTGTATTATTTATCATTTAATATATATTGTAAACAAAATATAATTAGTGCATATGCATATCTATGTGCATATAGCATACAAATATTATTTATTTACGATCAATTTTATTTTATTTTCACTACATATATACAAAAGGGCATGTCAATAAATCAAGCAAATTATGAAACGCAAAATGTACAATATAATTTTTAATACATATTATATATTCTTTATTTTGTTCTTATATATTTGAGCTATTCATTTTGGAAATATTTTCTGCATATTCATAACAACTATGTGTAGATAATAACGTGCAATAAAACATAAAAATGAACAAGCATAATATTTTTCGAATTAATATTATTCATATAACAAATCAATAAGGGTTATGAAAAAAAAAAAAAAAAAACAATGATAAAATATAAGCTCATACATATATATATATATATGTAGACATGGATATACAAAAAAATACAAATTTATTAAGCACAAATTGTATCAATTATTATATGATACCATAACTAAATATACACAAAAGCGCAAAAAACGAAATCAAATAAAATATGTAATAATATGAAAAATTAATTATTATATTAATTTATAATAAACATATAAGACTACTGAAATATGCATAATGTAAATGCACATTGTAAAAAAATAAAAATAGCAAATTAGCTAAATAATATCGTATATAGAAATTAATTTTCAACAAACTATAATAAGTATAAGTATGAAAAACAAATGAGCATAAGAGTCAATGAAAAGTATCGAAGTAAATATGCAAAAATAAAATCGAGTTACAAACTGGATGCATAAAGCCTTATAGTTTACCGAAAAAATATATAACAGAAAAAAATTTTTTTTTTAATATTTTCTATTTTATTAATTTTTAACCAATTGACTTACTCAGATTCTATGCGTAAATGTATGCACACATATATATTAATAAATCAGAAATGAAAATATAAAGTATTATTTTATTCTTAATTAAACAATGTAATGTAAAACAAATGTATTTTTTTTTGAGCTCTAATGGGTGAATTGATGTATCAATATAGAATTCTACATATAAATATTATGTACAAAGTAAAAGGGACTCATATATTTATTTATTTATTTATTTATTTATTTATTTAATTTGTTTATTTCATTTACTAATTAACATATTATTTACACACACAATCTGTCTATATTATATATGTTCATACAAGATGCTTCAAATATTTCATATATAAGCATGTATAGATATAGAAAAAATTACATATAAATATATCCATATAATAAAAATGTAAAAATCATTATAAAAATACACACATATGTTTAACAAATTAAAAATAAATATAATGAATCTGATTTAAAGAAAAAATCATTCATGTTCATATATTCAGCATGTAAAACCATAAAAAAATATATATAGATATATGTGTAAATGTATATTTATATATTTGAAATTTAATGTCTCTATTTGTTCTATATCCATATACAATTTTTTAGTTGTTTTTTTCTTTTTACATTAAATAAAATATATAACTTCATAAAAACATATGTAATTTTTTGTTCTTTTTTTATATACTTTACTACTGATACGCAATATATGTTGTAAATGAAAAATATGAATTAAAAAATATAAACAGAATCATAATATCTTCATAAATAATATATATTTTTTTCCTTTTGTTATTTATAAAACATAGAACATGTTTTTATTTAAATATAACCAATTTAACAAATAACCATACTATTTTTTTAAAATATAAAATGTACATAAATTTATGAACAGTTAATAATTATATATATACTTATTCTTATAGAGAATATATACATACACCAACTATATATGTTTATATATTATTGTTTGGCGCTATAAAAATATATATAATAAAATAAATCCAACACACACACATATATATATGCCCATGATGGCTTCACAAGTTTAAGATGAAATAAATTTTTTTAATTTATTTTTGAAACTCTACGATATATATTGTTCATCCATACAATTTTAAATTCAATTGAAAAATTTCTTAAATTGTTTATAGACGCATTAATAATATGTGTATATGCAATATGCCTTCAATGTTTGTATATGCTCAATGTATATCTCTATATATGAATATACGATATTTTCTATGCAGATATACTCAATGTGTATACAACATGTTATATATATATATATATCGATTATTAACATGCATGTAGATATGTATATAACATATATACGCAATTATATATTTTTCTTTTTTTTAATTTAAAGAAATGTATCAATACACTAAAATCAAAGTTTCATAAAAAAAATAAATTAAATAATAAAATAAATAGTAATAAAATATTTAACTTCTTATAACCAGTAAAAGAAAATTATAATAAAATAACTTAAAATGTTACCATAATTAAAAAATACACACATACACATATTGATATATATATATATATAACATAGATATAAGAAAAGATTCCAATTGTTTTATAGGTTTACAAAGAAATGTTTCTATTTATAGATTTATGTAATTAAAAATATTATATCATATTATTAAAAAGTTGTAAAAATTTTCCAGGATACATATATTATTAAATAAGGTAATAAAAACTGTTAAATAATAAAAAATAGGGTAAAAAAATTAAATATATAAATAGCTTTAAATTTATGAATGTATCGCTATTCATTTTTTTGTATAAATAAAATATATGGGTATGTATGCAAAATATAAATTTATAAAACGCGCTACATTAAAAGGTTGTTAAAATAATAACAATGTCTATATTTTTTATTAATAACAATAATAATCTATTCTATTCAGAAATAAATTCATTAAATTCTTTTATTTTTAAGGAATGCATTATTTCATGTCTCCAAAAAAAAGGAAAATATTTGTTTAATAAGAACAACTATGATTAATACAACATATAATATGTAGAATGATACAATGTGTATAAAAATATTAAACATGTAAAATTTTATATAAAATAAAAATTAAAACATATATACACACACACAAAAAGGTATTTCTCTTTAATTATGAAACACATAGCAGGCATATCGCGTAATAAATGTGAAAACATATTTATTCTAAGCATCAAGTCATGTATATAGTATGCATATATATATATATATATACACATATATCTATTTGGGTCTTATGTGTATTTGTATGTCATTAAAAATAATATTCCATATAGTATGTATTTGTACGAAATGTATCACTATACTTTTTACAAAAATAAAAAATTTATAATGAAGGACACCAAAATTAATTTATCATTAAATGTAAAAAATTTAATGTGTGCAATCAGTTTATCTATACATTCCTATTTAAGATATCATTCCTTAATTAAAATAAAAAATTAGGAAGAGAATCATGTAACAAACAAAATGCTTAAATAAAAGAGAATAAAAAACACATAAGCAATAAATAAAAAAGAGAAATTTTTAAATGTAAAGATTTCTTCTTAAAATAAGTTTATCACTCTTATGATGAAAATTTTTTATTACTTATTTTTATTTTTTTCATTATATGCATATATATAATATATATAGTAAATGTTAAATAGAAACTCTTTATAATGGACAAAGGACATATAAAAATAAATATCTCGATAATATGCAAATCAACTGTGAAATACAAAATAATATATTTTTTTTTTTATATAGCATTATTTATTTTTTTTTTTAACGAAATATTATTAACTGTTCATACAATAAACAACTTTAGGTACTTATACACAATGGTACACAATCTTTATATTTAAGTTTGGGGGCTTATTTTATATGTTCTCAATTTTATTAACGTTACAAATAATTATGTGTTATGCATAACATAAAAAACGTATTTTAAAACTTTATAACAAATAAACTATTAATATCTTGAAAAAAAATTGTATTATTAATTATATACATGAGCATACATGTGGAAAATAAAAAAAAGGTGATAGTGCATTATATGTACATATCTAACAATCGTAATATTCTTAATGCAACTTACTGTTGTAACTTAAAAATATACACATAGACCTTAATATTTTTTTTTAATAGCACATAATAATTCTAGTATTTTTAATATAATATTTTTATATAAAAATGGTAATTTTGCAAAATACATTTTTTTTTCTTTTTTTTGTGAGATTTGTTCATTACTTAACTGTATCCCTATATTACATATTTTTTTCTTGGGTTTATAAAAAAAACGCATGCACACTAATAATTATATTTTTCAATATAAACTTAAAATATGCTTTAATTTTTAATAAAAAAAATTCCGTATTTTAACTAAAATTAATATGCTATTTACCCATATACGTTCTTTAAGTCACATTATTAGCAAATAATTTATAACACAACGTTTTTACATGTTACATGTACAAAAAAAAAATATATGTACATGTCATAAAAAATATTAAATTTTTAAGAATAAATATTTATTTTAATAGCTATTTTCACATTTTTGACATGCACCTATGCTAATAAATATAAATTACTAAAGTTTAAATATACAATAGTTAGGTATATATATATATGTGCCTTTCCTTTGTTTTAGGTGTAAACTTTTAAGTTTTCCTTTTATAAATCATACACCAATAAATAAAAAGAATATTATTTCTACAAAAAAAAATATATCTTAACTTTCTCCTTTAATTACACCAATAATAAAATAAATGCGTATATGAATAATAACTATTAAGTTATGCATCCTACAATGGGTTATTTGTAAATTTTGAATAGTAACTTTCGATTTTTTATTTTATAATATTTTATAAATTAATTGTCCATTATAATAAAAAGTATAATGTAACTCATTCCAAAAAAATTATCCAATAGAATATGTATCATAATAAGCAACCATACAATTTTTATAAAATTTCTAAAAAATGTCCAGGAAATTAACTCCAAAATAACCAAAGCAAATATATTTATATATAGATACTATTTTACTTCCACAACTTCGTTTCCTCTACAAAATATTATACATAAAATGCTCATATATGCACTTCTCATTTTTGTAATATTCTAAAATCATTTAACAAATTTCAAAACATAGTAAATAAATATTTGAAAAAAAAATATATGCAACACCTTTATCAAACTTAAAGACTTTATAAAATAATACTATTTCAAAAACAATATTATTTCGAATGTTTTAACTGTTAAAAATACAGGGAATATTATATAGTATGTTTAAAATACTTTGTTGAAAAATATGCTTAAAAATGTTTTATTATCTTATGGTTTTTTTATAAAATTAAAAATGCATATCCCCATATACACATATATACCAATAGTTGCAGAACAAATATTCCTTACTTTATATACATAATATTAATCATAATATATACAAACATTTTATTTATTATATTATTTTATATATTTTATATTATTTTGTATTATTTTATATTATTATTATTATTATTATTATATTATCATCATTATTAATAGTAACAGTAGTGATATTATAAAAAAAAATTATTATAGTTATTTTTATAAATTAAAAACTAACATATTTTCCATTTTAAAAGTTATTAATACGAATTATTATTTACAGAACAAAATATATAAATATACTATAACAACTTATTTTTTATGGGATATTTTATGCGAGTATTTAATTTGGCCTTAAAAAAAAAGGAAAAACCCAAAGAGCCTTATAAGGGGTGAATACAAATTATGACGTTATTTTATATTCATTAGTAGTACTACCCCTTTAAAGTTTGATATTTTACGTTCATATTTTTAAATATTATTATAAAAATTTAAGTTTTTTTTAATTAAATATAAATTAAGAAAAATATTCATAGTTTATTTCCCATATAAAGCATTTTTTAGAGGAATATTTTTTAATTTAATCAAATTAATATTCAAACCAAATAAAAGCTCTTGTACTAAGAGCAGTCAGCATATTCCATATAATATTAAATAAGGTTGGGATGAAAAAATATAAAATAAAATAAAAAGGTGTTAATTATATATAATAAGTATATATATGATAAGCCATTGCAAGGTATATTTTTATATAAAATATGCGCATTCCTTTAAATAAAAAAACAATTAAAAGTGTATTTTAATACATATATATTATATGTATACACGACACAAATGCTATAATTTTTATCATATACAAAAAATTACCTTTTTTTTAATTAATTTTTTTTTTCTACGTAATGTTATTATTACATAAAATACAGTAATATTATATATAAATATGTATGTATAGGATAAATGCTTATTTCCTTTTTTCTTATCCATATTTCGAACTCTTATTTTTTTTTAAATATCTTAATTTTTTTTTTATTGGATTATAAAAAAAAAAAATTATATTTTAGGAAAAACATTTTTTCATACTAAGAAAAAAAAATATACTGTATGCTTGAAAGCACAATTTTTGTATATATAAAGTTTTATGAATAAAGCATTTTATTAATAATTTAATTCTTTTAAATTTATTGTTATACTAATAATTATCCAAAAATGGCAAAAAAAGCAAAGAAAAGTGTAGGAGATAATATCAACTCAAAACTTCAACTTGTTATGAAATCAGGAAAATACCAATTTGGAAGAAAATCATGTTTAAAAGCTTTAAGAACAGGAAAAGGTACATTCATTATTTTTTTAACCTCTCTAATTTGTTATATATATATGTACATAAAATACTATATGTATTTCTCAAAAAAGAAATTATTTTATATTAAAAAAATAATAACCTTAATTATTATAAAAAACTCAATATTTCCTATATCCATTTTATTTCCCCTTTAAAATTATTACTATAATGACAATATATATATTATTTTTTTTACTACGATTTTTAGGAAAACTAGTAATTGTTAGCAGCAACTGCCCACCTATCCAAAGAAGTGTAATCGAATATTATGCAATGCTTTCAAAGTGCGGCGTTCATGATTATCATGGCGATAATAATGATTTAGGAACAGCATGTGGTAAATTATTTCGAATAAGTTGTTTAGTCATAACTGATGTTGGAGATTCTGATATAATTAAAACAAACGAATAAATATAAAAACGTTTTAGAATAAATATAAAAACATTTTAGAATAGATATAAAATCATTTTAGAATAAATACAAAAATTGACAATAGAAATAATAACAAGACCATATGATATAATTAACGAAAATATATATATATATATTATATGTAAATGTGAAATATATTTTTGAAACTTTTTTTCTTCGTTTTTTTTTTTAATATGCATGCGTACATATATATGCCTTCATTTTAATTGTAAACACATATATTTCAATAATAATAATTGTAACGAAAATATGAGATAATATAAATTTTTGAAAAATATAATGTTATATACGTTAAAAAAAATTATATAACACGAAACGGGAAACTATATACCCATTCGCTTTATTGGCCTCGAAATATGCACAAATGCTTAGGAAAGAATATTCATTAAAATTGACAAAAATATCGTAAATTTAAATAAATGTTGTTTATATGTGCAAAGTTTAGTACCCATACTAACTTCCCATATCAATAGTCAGTTTTATTTGTGTTTGCGTAATGTATATAATAAAAAATGAATTAAAAAATTAACGTATACATACATAATAAAAAATTCCTAGTTGTTATATATATTAACTAGTAAATAGCTAGCTTCCATGTTTTGCGATATTTTTTTCGCGTAAACACTCTCTTATTTTGGACTCCACATTCCTAAACGCGTTCCAAATAAAACCTTCAAATATTTTTGCCTATTTATTTTTATTTTTTCTTCTATTCGCTTTAACGTTTCGTTAATTACTAATAAACTTATGCTAAATATTACCAGTAATAGAATTAGGGTTGTATCCGGATACTGTAAAAAGGGAAACATAAAAAAGAATGATATTAAACAAATTGAAAAATAAAACAATATACACATTTCTATATTTACCTGTTTTATATAATAAATTGGAAGCATATATATGCGAAAAGCCACATATAGAAAACTTAAAATAAGATAGACAATCAAACATGAAAAGTAGGATTTTGAGTTTTGAATGCAACTTAATTTAAACAATGCTTCATACCTAAGAAAAAGTAAAAATGAACAAAATTTCCTAACACCTTTCTTCTATTATTTTTTTATTTTATTTCATATTAATCGATTTATAATTTTCCCCATATTTTTTATAACTTACTTGTCGCTATATGATAAAGAAGATACAAAAAAAAATAGCGAAAATGAAAAAAAAAAAAATATTTGATATTGTTTTATCATTGAAACCCCAATATTATCTGTGTTCATATTTTGATTTTGGGAAAATCGGTGCATAAATATGTGACATTTATACAACGATTCTGTAAAAAAAAAAAAAACAGAAAACATGTTTCCATATATATATAGAGGGACTATTGGCTAACCATATAAATATTGCGAATATATAAACAACATTTCCAAACGTTTGCAAACTTTTGCCTACTTATGTTAATATTTTTTGAGCAATAATATATAACATCCTTAACAAAATTCTGACCCAAACTTGCCAATTTATCGGATTTTAATGTTCCATTTACAACATATTTATCCACAAACGTATCATTTAATATGTGTATATAATATACGGATACAGTTATTGAAAATGTTAAAAAGGAAATCCAACGAATTAAGAAAAAAAACTGTCCAAAAAAAAAAACGAGGAAATATAAAAACCCAACTATTTTATACACATACGTTTACAAAAATGTAAAAAAAAATAAAACATTACATATAAATAATAATGGGTCCATCATTAAACCTACCAGTTTCTTTACCAAAAAATCGATACTTATTACTTTATCAGGAATATCGTTCATAATTGTTGAGTTGTTATTATTATTTAAAAGTGATATCGAAAGTATAGGAATTATGAACAAAATGAGTAATAGGTAATCCACTAGCTGTATTTGGAAAATAAATAAATGAAAAAATATGATAAAGTATTTATATTTACATACATATAAACATTTTATGGAGAAAAACACTTATTCAAACATATCAACACGATCATATAAAGCAACAAAAATCCCTTTATGCAATTTTTCATTTTTTTCGCTTTTTTTTTTTTACCGATATAAGTGGGGGAAGAAAAAATATATTAATAACAAATACTAAAAAAGACAGATAACAATAATAAAAATAAAAATAAAACATCGATATCGACAAATTTTTTTTGTAAATCCTCGAGCTTTTCAACAACTTGTAAACTAATTCCATTATATTTTCGGACAAATCTACAAAATGGTGAAGGGAATAAAATAAAAAAAATAAACATAATAAATATGAATGTACCAAATGATTGACATACACACATTCTAATTTTTCCTTTTTCATATTACCCAATATATTTTTTTCAATTGTTAAATTACAGGGAAAACTATTTACAAAGGATGAGTATGCTATTAGTGGGTTTTTATTTATAGCAGGTTTTCCAAAAGGATTACTTCTTTCCTTTTTCCCATAACAATCGGTACATATGTTATTGTAAGGTAATAATACAGATATAGAATAATTACATAATTTGTATAATTCAAAATTGCAACAATTCAAGCTATTACCAACGCATGCTATTATTTCATTATTTTCCTGTTAAAATCACAATTAAAAATGTACAAAAAAAAAATTAATATGCATGTACAGTACATATAAAAAGGGCGATGGGCTAGCCATTTATATCAATAATACCTTGCATGTAATGTAAAAATGTACATTTAAGAAATAAAAGGTACTATACCTCGTTAAAACTACACACATACATAAATATTAAAAAAGTACTATAATATACTTATATATATACCAGTAAAATTTTTATCATTTCAGCTGTGTTAAATTGGTTACATCCTGAATATGATGAAACTCGAAGGGGAATATCATCAATCTGGATATCAAAAAAATTAAAATAAATAAATAAATATATGCATACTATACCAACTCCTCAAGGGAAAATATGCATATATAGCTATGTAATTTTTTCTCTTTTTTTTACTTCTTGTATATGTGTTTTAATATTATTTATTCCACTTGGAATAACCACTTTCCCATCCCTGTTTCTAAAACTCGATCTAAAATGTTGAAAAAATTATAAACCATAATGACCAGCTTAATTCGTTAAAATTATTGTCCATCATTAATATTTGTAAATGAAAAAAATAAACGTTAATGATGTTTATTAATTAATTAATTAATTTATTTTTATTACTAACTTGTCAATAAGACTTAACGAAATGGAGGTATTCCAGTTTGTTTCCATTCCCAATGTGTTGGAAATATTTCTTGTGTTTATTTGATCTTTGTTACTGAAATATACAAATCGTATTCCGGCCTAAACAAAACACCATCGAAATTTTTATTCCTTTTTATATTTCTATAACATTTCCATATACAATTAAGCAGGCTTATTTACATAGTTTGTATTCACATGTATAGTATATGTTTCCATTATTTTATAAAATTACATCATAAAAGTCATTTATTCGGGCTTGAATATCATTGCTAGTTAATATTTTCACTGCCGAATTTCCTGAAAATGAAGAAAAACAAATACATATTTTTGACAAGTTTTCTTATTTTTTCATTTCTTTGATGATTATATCGATTTGGAAAAAGCCAGATACATGTACATAGACTTTAGACATAAATAAATTTTATTACCAATAAAAATGCTCGTAGAAATCAAATGAGAAAGAAATCTTTCATTTTCTTTGCAAGGGAAATTTGGCTCATTATAAAAATTCTTGATGTTGTAAACTTTCCGCTTGTTTATCGTTAATATATATATATTTTTTGTAAAATTTGTTTTTAAATAATTTATTTCATCGGTACTTAGAGGCCTATATGCAAAGCAAATGCTTTCTAGTCCTGCAAAAAAAAATTAACAAATATGCACATATACGTACGAACTTGAATTTAATCAAAATTTTATTTTTTTATCACAAAATACGAAATGGAGAAATTGCAACACCAACCTGACGAAATCCATTGCATATTTAAAATTTTTAAAACTTTTTTTTTTCGTCTTTTCAACTTCTTTATCATTTTCCCATCGTAATAAAACATACATTTGCTAACAAGGGCATCCAATTGCCCCTATGAATAAAATAAAACCAAAAGAAATCCATAAACAAAAATAAAAATATTCCCATAAATGTAAAAAAATAATTCACTCATATATTATGTGCGCATATTCTACTTATAAATTAGACAATGATAAATGTGTGTAGATATAGAGTAAAATATTATTACCTTAAAAAACATATGATATTTATTTTTCTTCTTTTCATATAAAATAAAAATAAAAACAAAATTATCTCTCGTTATTAAATTGTCATATATATTTATTCCTAGTTCATTTCCTTTTTCGTTCTTGTCAACATAATAAGGTATTTCCCCATCTATTTTTCCCTTCTTATTTCTTTTTAATTCTAAATTTTTTTTTTTGTATAATTCATAGTCACTTTTGTTTTCAATACAAAAAAATAACCTACACAGATAAAAAATATTGCATGATATTTCTAAAATCAAAGAACATACAAATTAAAACTTTTCTTTAAACATGGAGTATATATATATATTTTCAATATTTCTTACATTCGAAACGAAAATTTGTTGTATGGATATGATATATTTCCAATGTCACACATACAAGTATATAAATGATTATAATCCTGATGGTTCATATAATTTAATATATTATTTTGAAAATCATCAAAATTTCTGTTAAAAGGAAAAAAAAAATAATCCTAATTAAACTGAAAACACAAAAATGAGGAGAGAAAAAAGACAAAAATACTTTTATCCATTTTATATACATATACGATTAGACATACATTATAATGAAGTAACCTACTTTATATATTTAAGTAATTGTGTAAAATAAGATATTAAAAATAAAGAATGTAAAATTTTGATATTCTGTATTCGTTGATAGGCATACATACTTTTATTATCCATAAATATATCAATTATTGTAAGTATGTTATTATAATAGTTATGAATTTTTTTCATATTATTATTCTCATTTACATTTTTCTTATTATTTAACTGATTATATATACATATTTCTTTAACATTATGATTGATATTTACTAAAATTCCATTACTGTCAAGAAAACATAATACTGAACAGTCACTTAAAATATTCAAATAACACTTATTTATTTTTATTCCCTACAAAAAAAAAAAATGTGTTTATATATTTTATAGGACATATTACACACATTGCAATTGTATCTCCATTATTATAAGCATTTAAAATATTTCCAGAAAAAAAAAAAAAGACATACCTTGAAAATTAAAAGAAAAATACTTTTGAGGGTATAAAATAATGCTAGTTTTTTTTCTATAACAAAGGAACTATTTTCAGTTGCGGATGATAAATCAAACGAGGAAGTAAAACTCTTCTTTTCATAATTTATTATATCTTTAAAATAGTTTTCATATGACATGCTCAATGATGAACAGTATCCATAAATCAATTCTGAGAATATTCTATAAAAGTTGTGAACGAAATAAAAATGCAAATATTTTTTTACATAAATATGACGAAAGGGGCACAAAAGAATAACAATCAAACATATGCATATTATTTATTTATCTATCATTTCCCCGTGGATAATTTTGTTTGATAGCAAGTCACAACCCAAAGAATAATTTCTCTTTACCTGTGAATAAATGGGAGTATAGACATGGACATTAAAACGGTGTAAGCCAGCCAATAAATTAAAAGATATTGAGGAATATCATGAATTTTTCGAAGGTTAGAAATGCTATTCAAAGATAAAAAAAATTATAATGATCAGTATGCTTCGAATTATTAGAATTTATACGTGTTTATATATCTCGAAAAAACATAAAGGATGCTTTTTTAATTTTATTATTTTATATTTTTTTATTTTTATTTTTTTTTATTATTTTATTTTGGCTAGTTACTATATAAACATCAAGGTTGTGGATATCGAAAAAATAAACATCCATATATAAATAAATATTGCATGGACTTTTTCCTCTAATACAACATTCCTTAAATTTTCTTTACTTTTTGAATTCTTATTTTTATCGAATTTCTCATTAATACATTTTCTAATTATATAGATTGATGCGTTATCATAAGATACGAAAGCATAAAGGTGAAATGATGGAAGGTACTCTCTTTTTTCATCTTTTGAATATTTTGTCATTATATTAATACTTTCTCGATATTTGTCCATAGCCATAAATACCTCATTATGTTGGTATTCTTTTCCATAAACTGCAAAGAAAACATAAAAATAGGAATAGATAAATAGGTAGTTATAAGTTTACATAAGCCATAGTCAGTTCTGTGCAACTGTAGTTCATCATAAGCATTTTAAAAAAAACCTAAAAAATAATTGAATTAGTATTAATCATACCATTTTCATATATGTTATATTCTACACATCGGCATGGTATTAAATCTCCATCATGTAATAAAAAAACGTCATTTTTTATTAGCTAATAGTAAAGGTGAAAAAAAATATGAATATACAGGTAAGGGGATTAATAATTTGATATGATCAAATGGTAATATACATTAACATACATTTTATATTCCAATTTATTGGTACAAATATATGAAAATTTTATTTCCTACCAAATTTTTCGGTAAAAGTTCCCACTTATTGTTTCTCAAAATAAATATAAAATTAGACGTTGTTAAATAATTAAAATGAGATTCATCTTTTTTGTTTTTTAAAATATTTCGAACTGACAAAATGTTTTGTGCTTTCTCTATTTTTTTCACAAATTCTCTGTTCTGAACATAATAAAAAATAAAATCTATATGTTACGGAATAAACAAAATCTACACCCACACAAGGGAACCAAACATATCCATTTTTTTAAAGGAATTAATTAGATAAATAATAATTTATATTGACATATAAACAAATATATGTAAATATACGCCCATATTTATTTAATACATACACAATAATGCCAATTTTTTGAAATTTATTAAAAATAATATGATTATTTCCATTCTACTATTATTATATTTTTTTATTACCTGGGATTCATTTATTTCGAAATATAATAGCAAAAAAATAACCAACAAAAACGCTATTAATAAAAACAGGGCAGTTAAGAAATGTGGACTTATGATGTTGTTATCTGGTAAAAAATAATATGATTTAAAAAAATTTTAATTTAAAAATAAATACCAATGACAATGACTTAGGACTAAATCTGCATCAAACATATATCATCCATAAGGGTATTCAAACTATCGGCATTTAAACGCAAATATTATTATCTAGTCATTTTCTTTTCATTTTAAAATACCTTGTAAAACTATCATTCCAGCTACTAGGGGAATGAAAAAAAATGATATACAAAAAACTTCGGTCTTAAATATATAATCAGATAGGAAATTATTTTTGACCTTTTTCAGGTATTCATCTGCTAATTTCTATAAAAAAGAACAAGGATGTGTAAATGTGAACATATATGTCTACATAAAAAATATTGCGCATATTTTCATCGAATTCTTTCCAATTTTTGGAAGTGTAAAAAAACAAAATTTATTTTGTTATTGTTTTCATGAAAATATATAATTAACATGATGGTAATCATGATTAATGAGTATCAATATATAAAGCAAATAAATTAATATATATACATGGGTAATGCGTGCTTTTATACTTTTAATTCCGTTTTAATGGTTTTGCAAAAATATGCGTCATTTATCATTCCTACAGGTCTGTTTATCCCATTTTTCTCCATTTTTCACAAAAATATTATTAAAAATTTTCGGAAACACAAAAGCCAAATATTTCTTAGGGAATGCACAATCTACAGTACCTACGTCTGAATTCCCTTTCTGTTTGAAACATTAAATTGATTTTTTCATAAAGCATATAATACTTTGAAAATATTAAGAATGTTTTCTCTTTTTTCTCATTCCTTAAGTTTGAAATGGTTTTTCATATTCTAAAATATGCATTGACATAAATTATGTATGAAAGTAAAAAGTACATGCACATGTTATTAAGAATATAAATTGTAAATGCAACGAACATATCATCACATTTTAATTTATACAAATGTGTAAACATTCAAATAACATTTAATTGTGCCATTTTTTTCATAGATTCAAATTTATCTATAAAAAATGTAATCATTTTATAAACCCATTAGTATTATTAGAAATTATTTGATTTTAAATTATATCTTCACTTCAAATATTTGTATCAATATCTTCTAATTTTTATTATGTGCCTTTATCGCATATATTATCTTTTACTACGAACCTAAAAGGTGTTTATTTTCTGGTTATTTATTTACTTATTTTTTTACTCGTTTATTTAATTTTTTCCCTTTCTCTTTTTTTATAGCACACAATATTATATATTGTGGCATTTACCAAAATATACATAGGTTCCTTGGCGCATTATGAATATACTTTAATTTTTATATTCTTCCACCATTTTTTCCCATTTATATAATTGTTAAAATAAGCACAAAAATTGGAATATATTTTTATGACACCGAAATTCAGTAACCCAATGCATGCTCTCATAGGCCATTATTTTTTTTACATTAGTTCTTCATTTCTTTTTTCACACTTTTTTTTTTATTATTTATTTTTTCTTTCTTTCATTCTCATCTTTTCGTTTTTTATTCTATATTTATTTCTCTTTTTTGTTTGATGATTTATATTTTAAAATCATCCTTTCTTTAGATATTCTTTTTTATTTCTTTAATTCCGTCGTTGTCTTTATCATTTAAATATATTTTTTTTAATGGCAAAAAAAAGTAATTTCTCCAACATTCTAACATTTTTATACATAAAACATTTGTTAATATTTTTTAAAAAATAATTAATATACGCTTTTTGATACCTTTAAATAATTTGCACATTTTTTACCTGATTTGTACATATTTTTTTAATCCCTTTTCCCTTTTTTTTCGTGTTTTTAATTCTACTTCATCCATTCCTTAACACCCATAAATGTGTAAATAAACAATAGGAATGCATACTTTGTGTGTGTGTTTTTTTTTACTTGTAAATATTTATTCGAAAATATGTAACTATTAAAACAATGTCAACTTAAAATAGCCTTAATTGTACAGGAAATAAATGCGTTTGTTTTTTTTTCTCAACAATTTCTGTTTTTAGCTAGATTTGTAAGCAATTTGTTATGCCATAAATACATTACTCATATGTTAAATATCCCTATATATATTATTTATTTACACACATTTAATTAAATTATTCCATCGTTTCGAAAATAATATTTTGTTTTATTTTCGTTTGTCAATTTATAGAAAAGGCACAACTTTGCGTCTTATGCCTAATATGCAATGTTTTTCATTATTTTTTGGTATGTTTAATATAATTTTTTTTCACGATTTTTCTTATTCCTTTTTTTTTGTCTGTTAACAACCCCATTTTAAAAAATGGATGAAAAACACCAGTGTAAAAATAGAAAAATACAAATTCATAACTTTTATGATAAAATAAACAATAATAATGAAAGTGATTTAAATTTGTCTTCTATAAAATTTCCAGATTTTGAAAAAGAATTTGAAACATTTTATAAAAACACATCGAATGAAACGTTGACAAGACCTAAAGCCGAAGAAAGCGAAAATATCCAGCATTTAAAAAAAATAAATAAAATGGAGCACCAACAAATAAATAACTTACAAAATTTTAAGCAATCGAAAAAGGGTTATAAAAATAAATTAAAAGAAGTTGAAGGAATTACTAAACCTTTTAGTGTAAATACAAGAAATATTCAAAATGAAAATAATTTAGGACGAAATAAATCTATAGAACAAATTTTAATGGACATTCAAGATGGACCCAATTTAAGAAATACCAATGATCACCAACAATTTATTAGTGAGAAAGAATATTATCTTTTTAACACTTCAAACAAAATATATTTAAATAATGTAATAAATTCAAGTGATTTCAACACAATATATGAACAGAATGTGCAATATCGAGAATCAGAATCATCTAACATCATTCATATTTGGTATGAAGATAACAAATTAACTTATACTTGGAATAGTACAATGAAACAAGAATATATAAAAAAAGGTATATACGATCTTTGCATGAATATTATTAATGACGATTTCTATTTAGTTCGAATAAAAAGACTGATAAAAGAAAATATAACTAATGCAAAAGAAAGTGAAAACATAAATGGCGTTTACTACAAATTATTTGAGGAATATTATTACAAAGATTTTGGAAATATACGAAATTGTGAAGAATATCTAATAAAAAAAATAAATTTTAATAAATCAATCAAATTCAAAGAAATGGAAGCAATAGAAGAAGTAGAAAACTTGGACATGGACAATGAAAAAGCATATGAAGATAATTTCGAAGAACTTATTAATCCTCTTAATTTTCCAGAAGTTTTAAGAGCTATTGAATATGCAAAAGAAGGAAGCAATTTATTAAAGCATACATTTTTTAATATTCCTCATTTAAGATATTTTATTTTAAGTAAAAATTTAAAATACATAAGATGGTTTTCATCGAGAAAATATGAAGAAGACTGTAAAATATATTTTAAAAATATCAACAGTTTAGAAATAAATAATATGAATGATAATATTTTTTCAAATTATCAAATCAATTTATTAAAAAATTTTACTTTTTGTATAATATATAATAACCAAAAAAAAAAAATAACTTTAACATGTAAATGCCTTTACGAGTTTAATACTTGGGTTACTGTTATTCGTTCCCTTATGTTTAAATCAAAAAATTTAAAAACAACAAAAAGAATACTATTGTCTCACATTTATCAAAATAAGTATGAAAATAAAACTGATGGGGATACTAGCCATTTGCTCCAAACAAATATTCATAGTAAAAGTAGAAGCGAAAATGACGAGGAAAATAAACTAAAGACATTTCACTTGTTCAATCTGATAAAATTCCCGAATTATAACATCTACCAAGCTAAAATAAAATTTTTACTACTAAAAGAAAAATTCTATAAATATAAAATTTGGATAGAAGAAGAAATAAATGAATATAATTCGAGCAAAGAAAATGAGATCGATAAAGTTAATCTAACATCATTTCAGAACGAAAAAAATAATTCAAAAAATTTACAAATTAATGTAAATAGTAGAATAAATATGGAGACATATGATTGTAATATTTTTGAAATAAGTGAAAATGGATCCAATGTTATTGAAGAAAAATATGATTTGTCTAATCCTGACTTAATCATAGACGCATACTCATATATGGATGAAGATTCGAATGAATTCAAACTTCGATTGATGATAAAATTTTATAACCAAATAGATGAAAAAATCAAAATTATTCAAAAAAATATTTTAGATGTTGGAAGGTTACTAAAACGAAACGAATCATTATATATTCATCAAAATCAGCAAAATGGATTTAACATAGAACATATATTTAAACATGCATTTGAATTATACAAAACTGTAGAAAATAAATTGTTTAAAAATAAATTATCCAATCCTAATACAAAAAATTATAACAATTATGATATAAAAGAAAATACAAAAGTTGAAAAATTGGGAAATGGCCAAAATCCTTTTAAAATAGAAAATATTATACCTGATTATCAATATTATAAAAATATTTTTAATAACTCTTTTCTTAATATTAATACAAATAAAACTAAAATAAAAACTGAAATATACAACATAAATGCGCCTGATAAATGCTATGAATATGAGCATCTCACAAATATAGACAACTATCCTTATTCGGATGAACAATATCAAATTAGAGAAAATATGAAAACACCAAATAATCTCGAAAATCCGATTGAAGAAATAAATAACATAATACAAAAAATAATGTTCAACTTGTGGATGAGTGAAATCAAACTAGCAAATGTAGAAGATATATATAATATATATGTTTATAATTTAAAAACAAAAAATCGAAAACAATCTTCACATATGGCTGATATTGATACACAAAATATTTGGAAATATATTTCTAACTTATTCTCAGAAACTATTTTGAAGTCCAACTGTGTATGATAAAATCCTGCACATATATATATACGTACCTATTATAATTACATTACTTATTTATTTTTTTTTTTAACGAATTTTGTATATTGAAAAACTTATCCCCTAAAAGAGTATATTTATACATTTGTGGTGAATCCATTCAATTGGACAAATAATAAAATAAAAAAAATATATTTTTTATGGTATTTTAATATTATAAATTTATTCAATGTGAAATAATATACAAGTAGTGAAATAACTTTCATTTTCCCCATATTCACATATCACTGTGTATCTATATACACACATACAGAACTGCTATAAAATGTAAAACATACAAAAATGGACGTAAAAATAAAACTTAAAACATCAAATTACGGCATTTTGGTGATGCTTATTGTTAATACATAAACATTTGATGAATTTAGTTCTCCAAATGAATTGAATATGCATGTAAAATGAACATAAACATAAAACAAAAAAAATAAGATATGCACATTTTTAACAATTCACAAGCATGCAATTATATACATGTGTTTCACAAAAATGAGCATGCGGAAATGTTTGACCTTTTTAATAAGGCGCTTTTAACTGGGTATATATAATTTATATGTTTTATCAAATTCTAAAATACAAGAATTTATTTCTTTATGTAAATAATTTATTATATTTCCTTTATGATTAAATATAAAAAAAAATAGCGAATTTAATTTCTCCAATTTTTTCAAAATATATTCTCTTTTATTTACCATCCTTTTAAGTTTGTTATGTATCTTGGATTTATTTAGGATACTATCTTTAATTATAATATTTTCGATTCCAATTTGATCGATATTATCACTGTCTTTATAACTTGACATAGTTGTAGACTTTGAATTAATACTCGAAAATATTTTTAAATCATTACATTTGTTTTTTTCCAATTTATCTATTTTTTCAACACTATTGTTAATTATTTGATTCTTTCTATCTCTATTCTCTTTACTTAAAATAGAGATTCCATCAATATTTTCGAAACTTAATTCATTTTTTACATCAGAATTATGTTTATCTTCACTTGTATGTTCTAACTTATTTGTATCCATCATAAAATCACTAAAACTATTTTCATTTTTTAAGATATTTGGATTCAATGTCTTATTCTCAATATTAATACAATTATCTATAAATGAATTAATTGATGGATTAGTAATATCTGAACTATACATTGTTGAATTAAATATATTAATTTGTTGATATTCATTTTTTATTTTTTTATTTACATGGTTAATATCTATTTCTTTAATTTTTTTATCATTTAAAATTTCCAATACTTTTGAGTTTCTTTTTTTATATAATGCTTCATATATGTTGTTTTCTATATTTTTATAATTCTTATATAACACATTTATTTTATTAACTGTTAAGGTTAAACTCGAATCACATTTTATTATTATGTTATAATAAGATTTCATAAGTATATTTAAATCCTGTACAATCTCGATCATCTTTATTTTATTTATATCATTACTTTTATCGATTGTCATAATTTTTTCTAACGTTTCAGAAATGCCAAATATAATAATAGGAAGTGAAGAACTGTTAGAGCAAACGTGGTTATCATTTTTAATTATGTTCACACAATTTTCTTTCATATTATTTATTTTTACACAATTTTTTAATCCATTAACACTTAATTTAATGGTATTTTTTTTATTAAGAGTTACATTATCTGTTCCTATATATTTTTCACTATTTTTCAAAATATTTTCCACATTTTTTATTACTTTTTCTTTCCTTGTATAACTACAATTTTCATTTTCTTTATCATCAATATTATTTATACATTTTCTTATTTTTTTTTCAGGTTTAACTATATCATATTTATTTGTATTATTTAAAATATTTTCGGGAATTTCACAATCTTTATTTTTTTCACTTTCATCATTTTTATTATGTTTATTTATATTACCTTTTTTATCTGTCTTATTTATAGTTATATCGTTAAAAATGATGTTTCCTCCTTTTTCTATTTCTCCTTGCCAATTTTCATAAACACTTTCATTTTCAATATGTTTTTTGTCTGTTTCGGTATTTTGGCTAGTAAAATATTCATGGCTATATTCTTCATCCTCAATATTTCCATAACTTTCTAAATGTTTTAATTCATTTGTTGAATTTGTTTCTATTTCATCATTTATTTCTTTTGAAGTTAATTTTTGTAACCCCTTTTTTTCACATTGATTAAGAAAATCATTATCCATTATGTTTTTTTCTCTGTACCTTTTATTTCGTATTTTATTCATATTATTTCCCCTTTATTTTTCCCACTATAATAGTTTATTCATACTATATACATTCACACCTTATATAATGCTATTTTGCTATTTTTTTGTTTTTATTTTTTTTTATTTTTTGATATATCCACACACTTATTTGTAACAGCTCATATCAACAAGTAGTTCCTATTTTAGTATTATTTCTTAATAGTTATTTTTTTGAAAATTTTCCAATAAATTAATTTATTTACATAATAGTTGAAAACTATTTTTTAAGAAAATTAACACATATTTTTATATCATATATCAATACACTCTTAAATAACATATGCAACGTATCCTTTGTCAAATACACAGTAAAATATATGATATAAATTGGATTAATTTCCAAGAAAATTTATATTATTTTTTATAATTTTTTTTTAATCAGGTTTTCACAATTTATCAACAAAATATTAAAAAAATCGAAAAAAAACATAAACATTCAAAGGCAAATAATTATATAATATCCAAACACAACGAAATATAATTATATAAGCTTAAAATAAGTACAACCCTATTTGCCCATATTTGCACAGATTTATTATATACTTTTAAATATTTTCATAATAGTAAACAAAAAAAATTAAAAATAAAACCTTTATTGAATATGCATGAAAATTAAAATAACAAACCAGTTTATTCCCCATTAAATGTGCACATAAAAAGGAAGAAAAAAATACATGAAAAATAAAAAATCCTAAAGAGGGGGGGAGGTCTAATTCCATATATTGAAAATTATCTTTAACGAATTCATATGTTACACATATTTTTTTTCAATTAAGTTTAAAAGGATGTGAGATTATTTTTTTTATGAATTTCCATTATCCTTTTATATATCCCAATGTTAAGATATTGATTTGTTATTTTTGCATTTCCAATACAATGATAATATATAGGAAATTGTAAATACTTATCAATGTTATAAATATATTGAGTTTGACTTTTTTTTTTTACAATAAATGGCAAATAAAAAGTAATAATTTGGCCTGGAGATAAGCCTATGTCTGTATTTTCTAATTCTAAATACCCTTCATTATTATTTTTATTAAATATCAAGTTTGCTTTTTTTATTTTTTCATTGTTTCGTATTTTCACAAATATTATTACACTATTTTTTATCTTTCCATCTTTATTTTTTTTTTTTTTTAAATAAATTGGAATATCATCATTATCACATTTTTCAATCCATTTTATGTTTTTTAATTTACATTTTTTTTTTAAAATAGCAAATTTATTGTCAGAATAATTTTTTGTAACATAAATAAAATTCTCTATAATTTTTTTTTCTCCATTTTTATGTGCCTCTTTTGGCAATATTTTTTTATAAACTACTGTCCATTGACATGAAGAAAATATGTTTTTTTCATTTTTTTTATTTTGAAACCTCTTTATATATAGATCATGTATATATGTTGTTATATGTTTGTTTTGCCCTATAGTGTACAAATGAATATCTGAGTTTTTTTCCATAACTATTTCATCGTCTATATCTATAATATAATTTACATAATTTAAATTAAAATTTTTTATATCATTTTTTTTAAATCTATATAAATCCACACTCAAAACTTCCATATTCAATTTCCCACTTCCCTTCTTTGCTCCATTTCCATGATCCACCCGTTTGCTGTTTGATAAGTTCCCCAAATTATTATATACATTTTTTTCATCACTTTTTTTTCCATCATTTTGGGGCGCTTCATTTTTCTCGATCCCATCTATTTCAGCACCATCATACTCTTTAGTTTTAAAATATAATTTCAACAAAGAATGCATATCTACATTTCCATACAAACATAATCCTTTAGTTTCATTAGGATTGTAATTGGTAATATTATTTTTTTTCATGAACATTCTAATATAATTTTTATTATATAAACTTAGCGGAAATAAAAATTTTGATAATTGTTTTTCTGAAAAAGACGATAAAAAAAATGTTTGATCTTTTTTCAAATCACTACTAACAATTAATTTACATCTCTCTTTTTTTTTTTTATCTTTATTTTCCATTTTTCCTTTAATATACGGAAAATTATTATTAAAAATGTTATTGCAATTTTGTGGATTATTTGTAGATATCATTGCGTAATGCCCAGTTGAAATGTACGAATAATTATATTTTTTTCCTTTTAATTTAGACATTGATTTAATTGTTTTTAAAAAAAAATTATATTTTATTTTTTTATTACAAACAATATCTGGGTTTGGAACTTGCCCTTTTGAATAACTTCGAAGCATTGGCAAAAAAACATTTTCATAATATTCCTTATTTATATTAATAATATGCAAATTATTTCGATTTTTGCATATATTTTTTACATATTTTAAATCATTTTTACTACAATTATAATATGTGAAATTAAAATAAAAATTATCAATATAAAACTTTTTTTTTTCTAACAAAATTAGAGCCATTAATGAATCTATTCCCCCACTAAGCATATGTGCTACTTTTGGATAACAATATATTTTCATATCTTTATTAAAATATAATTTTTTTTTATATTTATTTATATCAAAATTTGATGGTATATTTTTTTTTTTTAATTTGTTCATAGTATGACTATATCTAGTAGTTTGGTTAATATTTGTATTTTCTTCTTTTTTCAAATTTTCTGTCTTATTTATTTTTAAAAAAAATTTACAAATCCGTTTGTAAATATGATTTACAATATGCTCTGTATTGAAATGTATTTCAAACATATTTTTAAAATCATTAGCTATTTTTTTAAAATCTATATTCAAAAAAAAATGCAAATCTAATTTATTTATTCCTTTTAATAATATATAAATAAAACTATTCAATACTATATTATCACTACACCCATCAATTGTAATATAATATTTTATTTTTTCATCTTTTACCAAACTTTCTTTTTTCATAATTTTTTTTATTCCACTAATATCGTTCATTTTTAATAATTCTAAAATTTTTGTTTTTTCATTTATTTCTTCACTATTAGACAATAATATTTCCGAACATTTCAGTTTGCATATTTTGTTTGGTATGCCTTGACATATTGATTCTATTTCTTCATTTTTAAAACAACACCGCTCTATATTTACACCCAAATAAACATTCGAATTACATTTATTTATATACACATATTTAGAATTGTCTCCAAGTTCATTAATATAAAATTTTTGTTTTTTTGTATAATTGAATATATTTTTACTAGTAAATTTTGTTTTATCTATGGGTATATAATAATCTTTACAATTTTTATTTCCTACATTAATAATATAATTAATTATATCATTTTTTGTATCCAAATTATTTAAATCGTTATATATCTTTTCTATATAACCTTTATAATATTCATTTCTACATACATTACTATTATTATGGGAATTAGGATGTGTATCATAAATTTTATTCTCAAATTCTTTTTCCCTATTATGTTTTAATATTTTTTTTCTAATTTTATTTTTATCATCAAACCCATTTTTCCATATATAATTTTTTATATAATACTGACAATTTATTTTTTTTGCATTTTGGTAAAATGTTATTTTTTTATTTATAACAAATGATATCCACCAAATGGCGTATAATAGTGTTAAGGAGAAAAACATTAACTGAAATAAGTTTTTATATATCTACATTTTTTTTATATTTATTTCTTATTTTTTCATTATTTTATACTTTCAATCTTTCCTCAAGGTTTTTTATTCATCATATATATTATTTGTGTTAATTTATTCTATACTTCGATTAACGAAGCATTTTCAACAAATATCATTCCCTTTCTTTTATTCCCTTTATATTTACATGACGGTTCTTAAATTTCTATTTATAATAAAAAATTTTTGATAACTATACAGCTTCAGTTCGGAATATGCATAAGGGTCGCTACAAATTTTACTTAAATATATAACGGTGAAATAAAGCTACGAAAAACAGCCAAACAGCCAAACAGCCAAATAGCCAAACAGCGAAAATAACTAAAGAGATAAAATATATAAAACAACAATATAATAAAACAATAAAATAACAAAATTAAAATAATGTTGTAACATATTTATATTAGCGGATTAAACATAAATAAAATTTCACAGTTTGTATTTCCATTTATGTTTTCCTCATTCTTTATATCCTTTGCAATATGATGAATATATTAATTTACCATATGTTTTCTGTAAACCTTTAAAATGTTAATAATAATTTTTATTTTTATAAAAATAAATAATTTAAAAAAAAAAATAATAATATTAGTAGTAGTAATCCCAGACCATTGTATAATACTATGATTTGGTATTTATAGGAAAGGGAATTTACAAGTATCTGTGTTTTTATGAAACAAAATATAGACATATTAAATGCATAAAAGCATATCAATGGTGATTTAAATGAAATTCACTATCCCCAAATTGCTAAAAATTGAACATTCCAAATCATTCACTTCCTTAACATGTTTTCACAAACTTTAGTTTTTCTTTCAATATTATTAACGAGTCATAAAAAATATTAAATGAGAATAAACAAAATGGTATTAATATTTTGGGAAATTATCAAAATACCATTTTTTCCCAACTTGATAAAAAAAGCAACATTTTCGTTGCTTTAGTTTTATAGTAAAATAACAATTTTAAAAGTTAATTCAAACTTCAAAAAAAAACAAAAAATATAAAACATATATTCACACACAAACATACATATATATATGTGCATATGTGTATATATTTACAATGCGGTGAAGACAAAAAATAAACATAAGCGATCATGAAAATATCCACATAAAAGAAAATACAATAAAAATTTTGCATATTCATAAAAAGAAAGGAATAGAAATATGCGATATAATTCACGCATCACATATATAGACATAATATTAAATAAGTTTTAATAAAAATAAAATATAAGCATTATTAAAAAGTATAAGCATATGCATGCGCATATATATACGCCAAAATATAAGTTAATTCACTCTCGATTCTTTAATAATAAATAACTATATATGTGCGTGAAAAGAGTCACACCTTTTACACATCAAAAAGTATATAAGTATTGTTTGTAACTAAAAGTTTAAAAATAAATAAAATACATATACACATATATTTGTGTGCATACATAAAATGGAAAATAATAAAACCTACAAATGTCCTATAATTCTATATATTCATTTTCTATCCCTTAATG
Organism: Plasmodium berghei ANKA; assembly: GCF_900002375.2. Classification (NCBI taxonomy): domain Eukaryota; phylum Apicomplexa; class Aconoidasida; order Haemosporida; family Plasmodiidae; genus Plasmodium; species Plasmodium berghei. The sequence continues at coordinate 166,169 of NC_036163.2, forward strand.
ATATAAAAATATAGTATGAATAATAATTCCTTGATTAAATATATATTCTAGTCAAACCCATAGCACTATGAATCAAATATATGACTGTTTTATTATATCGGTATACAAAATTTTATCTACAATAAATATAATTTAACTTAATATATTTACAATTTTTTTTTTGAATATCTCTCTTTATATAGCATATACTTGTATTTAATTTTATTCTATCATCTACATATAGAGTTATATAAAAATGTTTATTAAACAAAATTTTTTAAATGGTATTAATATTTGTATACAATTTTTTATCTGTATAAAAAAAGTTACCACTTTTTATTTTTATCCAAAACAACTTTCACAACTGTACTCAAGATACAAATATCCATCCTCATCTTTATACATTTCATATAATTCTTGCATTAATAATCCTGTTTTTGGAATAATATTATTGACAAATAAATATATAGTTTTTTCTCTAAATAATTTCATATTGTTTCCATATGCACTTTGATTTATATGTTGATGCAAAACAAATTTAAATTCACCCACTAACATATTCATAGGGACAAGAAATTTTTTTTTTTCAATTTCGGGTAAATTTGATCTATGCGCTTTTTCACACACCACTGGAATTCTATTTGGATATTTTGCTCGAATTTTATGAGTTTCTGCAACTCTACTTTCAAAGGGGATTTCTTCTTTTAATGATGGCATTTTCAAAAAAAAAATAAATTAGCAAAAAAATAAATAGTAAACAAATTAACAAGACAAATGCAAATAATTAAAAGATTGTTTAAGATTAGCTATGCACAAGCATTAGGATAAATGCGTGTGTGTGCAAATATGCAAGTAAATAATTGGAAGAAAATTGAAAATATTTCAAAAAATTGAGGTATATAATATAGCCATAAAATTACAAAGAATAAATCATTTTTTTCGAAATTTTCCAAACAATATCAAGTTAATTATCAAAAATATGGATAATATTTTTCTATACGCACACATACTATCCTTTAAGAAAATAAAACATATTAATTGTAATATACTCTTTGAAATTTTATTTGATTCTTCACTTTATGTCTCATTTATTTGCTCATATTTGTTCATATTTTATGTCTTAATAAAAATGGCTATATAGCTAACTTATTATGAAAAAAAAAAAAAATAATTTTGAATCTTCTATGACTTTTCTATATGATATTTAACTGTATTAATAAATTAAGTCAATGATATTTTTTGCGATTCTTAAGATTTATGTGTGTAATAGTTGCATAAAAATATATATGCCCACTTTTGCGTATTCAAATTTTTTATTTTTCTAAAATTTTGTCGATTTTATTCTTGTTCTATTTTGTTCATACGACTTATTATACACTTTCAAATATTTAGTATTCTTCTGAAAATAGCAATTTAAATAAATACGGCACCATACTATTATAGCACCTTTTTTATATAGAATTATAATTTATGTGCCAAATAATGTTACACTAAATGATATTAATACAGTAATTAAATTTATGGTTTTATTTTTACTGTTATTTGTTTAATTCTTATTACACGTATGCATATATGCACATCCACCCAGTTATCGCTTAAAACATACAAAAAATTAATATAAAATTTTAAATACAAATAAGTTAAGAAAAGAAAACAATAGTTTTCATTATGAATAAAATACTATAATACAACAAAAAAAATAATAAAATAAAAAATAAAATCTACATATATTTATATAATCCCCCTATATACATTTATATATACAAATCCTGGGTCAAGTACTGGGAAAAATATTGTTTATATATTTTTTTTACAAATATGTGTATTTAAATAATACATATAAAAATGCAGGTATTTCATTCATAAAATATGCAATATATTAATTTATGAAATATTCAATTTATAAAATATACACATTATATTATATTTGGCATGTGCTAATAAAATATCAACATTATTTAAAAAATAAAATAAAAAATTCGCATGCTATATATTTGCAACATGTTTTTTTACTTATAAATCAGGGTAAATCTGTAAATATTGAAGAAAAAAAAAAATTTAATTAAAAAGAAAATATAATACACTATTAATAAATATAATTAACAATATAATAATGCATATTTCCGATGTGTTTATATTATTACCCATATATTTCATAGGGGGTACGGAAGTTGTTTCTTTTTAGTGTAAATAAATGGTATACTAATATATATTTTTTTTATTTTAGAATTATTTATTAAATTTATATATTCGAATAACTTAATATATTTTTGAAACATTAGGTTTTATTTATATGTAAATATTCTTTGGAAAAATAGTAATGATAGTATTATTACTATTTCAAAGTTTTTTTATGATTGTCTGCATATATTATATATATATGCAATATGCATATATTTATGCTTTATCATATATTTAATTCGAATATGTTTTGGGAACAAATTAAAAAAGAAAATTTTAACTTTAAAAAAAAAATTTAATTATGTTTATTCCTTCCAATATATTATGTAAATAAGCGATAAGAAGATATAAATTAAAAATTTTTAAAATAAAAAAATTAAACAACAACAAGTTTGAATAAAGTGTGTAACTATATAAAATGAAAACATAAGAATAGAAAAAAATAATTTTAATATTTCCTCTTCACATTATATGCAATTTTAACACTTCCATTATTTTGGGGGCTGTTTAAAACGGTTTTGATTTTTTTGTTTAAAATTTTTAAAATTTTTTGCCTCGCTTTTTTTAAAATCATTCTTTGATTTGTCTAAAATAAGTCAAAAATTAATAAAAAGAAAAAGAAATGAAATATGAATATACTTTATATATGTGCATATTTTTACAAACATGTACCATCACACTCATTGGCTAATTCAATGAAGAAAAATATGCATGTATATTTTAATTTTTTTTTTTTACTAACAATTTTTATCATTTTCTTTTTCCTTTAATAGTTTTTCAACAGTAATAACTCTATCCTAAGAAAAAAAAAAAAAAGTTAAACTTGTGAAATATGCATAATAAGATAAAATGAACTTTATATACAATTTACATAATTGTATTTTAAATAAAGCAGACACTTACTTTTATTTCTTTTCCATTAAACATTTTTATAGCCGTTTTAACAGAAGCTCTGTTCTTAAATAATATGAAAGCAACACCCTATAAATAGTGAATAATCAAAATATAAAAATGAGTTTGTTTTTCTATATCTTGTATAGCTATTTTTTTAAGAAAAATTCAAACATAAAAATTATTTTATATTTCACTTTTTTTCATTCTTACCCTTGATTGACTATTTTCTACATCTCTTAATATACGAACACCTAAATGAGTAACCGAAAAATGTTAGAAGCACTTCTTATCAGTGTACATGATATATGAAATATGTAAAAATGCACAAAGCGAGCTTTCGTACGCATGCTTCGCATATCTACCTTTTATTTCATCAATGTCCTTAAATAATTCATACAAATCCTTTTCGCTTAAACTCCTATCTAAATTTTTAAGACATACTGATTTTTTTCTACTAAAATAGTTTTGATCACCACATTTATTTATTCGTAAAACATGTCCATTATATACAGTTCCCTAAAAAAAAAAAAAATAAATAAATAGTATGAATTTGGTGCAATTAATATATAACAAACTTTTCATTACCCTTTTTGTTTTAAATTAAAAAATTACATTTTTATCCAAAAGTAAGGAAATATCCTCTTTCCTTTTCATTCGTATTAATGCATTTTTGTTGTCCTTTACATCCTAATTTGTAAAAAATATATAAATTATTATTTAGTCAAATATATTCTATATATAAATATGTAAATCCATTTTTCTTATTATTATACCGTAAATTTTTTTAACATTATTCCAAGTTTCTTTTTATTTGCATATTTTTCTTCCAAAGGCAATGATCTAAATCTTATCTAAAATAAAAAATAAAAAAAAAAAATTAGACATTTATATACTTATGAAAGGAAATATTCACAAAACAAAAAGATTGAAAATTAATATGTGTAAAATATATTATACCGATTCAACTAATGATTTGTTAATTCCTAATATTTTTAGCAACTTCAAATTGCTTACATCATTTAAAGGTATGTTGCCCACGAATACTGTTCGATCATTTTGCTCTAAAAAAATATATGTATAATATTGTTTTGCCATATTTATAAGAAAAAATGTAAAAATAAAATAAACAATTTTTTACCTTCAATGTCTGTATTATCATTCTTTTTTGCTTTCGCTTTTTCTTTTTTTTGTGGATTAGTTTCCAAAGATGAATTTTTTTTTTTTTCCCCCACTTCTTTAATGTCTACATGTTTATAAAAATAAAAGTATGAATATTTAACACTTTATTGTGTTATTCATTTTCCAAGTTATATATATTTTTTTTTAATACCCTCTTTTTGAACACGCTCTGCTTCGTTTTTTTTCAAAAAATTAACTATGGAATTAATTTGTTCGCCTTTTCCATTTCCCTTGTTTTTTCCTACATTTTTGCTTTCATGATTTTTACTTTCATTATTTTTACTTTCATTATTTTTACTTTCATTATTTTTACTTTTCTTATTTTTATTTTTCTTATTTTTCCTTTTTTTGATACGTTTTAAATCGTTTATTTTTTTTCCATGAATTTCAATGGCATCCTTTAAATTGTCCTGTTTTATAACATCCTCGCCATTATTACTGTCTTTATTTTTATCACAGTTTTCATCTTTTTTCGGATTCTCATAAATTATATTTTTCTCCATATCTATATTTATATGTTGTTTATGTTTCTATTGTTGATATTGCGTCTACTTTTCTATATGTTTTTATCCACTTTCTCGTTTTTTACATTAATCGGTTTAAATAATAAAGATGGATAAATAGTTTTAATAAATTCTATACTTTGATAAATTTAAATTCACTATTAATTAACCATATATTCATTTTATACATGCATACATACTATTTTGATACCAATAAAAAATGTCAGGTCATATATTTTCGTTCTGTTTTATAAATTATTATTTTTATATTTATATTTACTATTTTTGGGAGTATTATATGTATATAAAATATAGAGATATTTGTTTTATATTCTATATTTTTATTTATGTAGTAAATAGTTTTTTTTTAATTTCCCTTTGATCATTTCATATATAGTTCATATCAAATTGTAATTTTTTTTTTTTCACATTAACAGAATAAATATTTTTGAAACGAAATAAATTATTTGATTTTTTTTTATATGTACATAACAATTTTATCACAAAGTTAGAAATATATTAAAAATAAAAAATAAAGAAAGAAAATATATATAAATAAATAAATAAATAAATAAAGAAAGAAAGAAAGAAAGAAAGAAAGAAAAGATAAATAAAGAACGAAAAGATAAATAAGCAAGGAAATAAAATAATTGGGGCATATTGGGGCATAGCAGTTGTTATCTTTTTCTTATTTTTATTTTAAAGTCTGTAATTGAAAATAATGAATAAATATAACTATCCAATTATAAGTATAGCATTAAAATATAAAACTTGTGGATAATCAAACATATTAAATAATTTTTTTTATTTATTATTTTCTGTACAATATAGTAAATAGTAAACTTTCTATCATCTTCATTATTTATGAATCCTAAGTCTGTCTATGTTTATAGATTCATTTATTTTAAAACTTTATATTTTGTTTTTACAAACATTCCAATACATTTCCCCAATATTGTCTACAACTCAAGTATTCTACATAAAAAATATAATAAATTTTAAAAGGTGAATATGTATGAAGGAAATATACAAATACATATATGTACATGTTTAAAAACCTATTGAGTTCAGCAAACAAATATAAAACCATTTTAAAAAAAATATAGTTGTAAATAAATTCAAATTTATGAATACTCGTATTTAATTTTTATCCCTATCAGCATATGGATTCTGAACAACAATTAAGGTGTAATCCTTGTCTGGTGCTATCATTATTTCATGCTTCTTTGATCGAAGCCTCAAAAAGCTTATATCGTTCTGAATAAATACAAAAATGAAACGAAATAAAATAAGGGACATATATATCTATTTTCCATTTAAATACTTTAATTTTTTTTTTTTTTTTGAGGGGGGGAAGTCAAACCTGAGGGTCGAGTTCCCTTATAATATCTTTTGCTTTTGTTGATAACTGAGTAAGTAAAGATGCATGTAAATCAGATTGTTGCTGATCAAAAGTGCTTTTTATTATTAATCCTTCATTATTAACTACTAGAACTCCTAAAACCCCTCTATAGCTTTTAATTCTATTTAATATTTCTTCAGATTCACTCTAAAATAAAATAAATGAATGTATATATGAAAAAAACATGTACATGGATATTCCTTATTTTATAGAATATAAAACTCATTTTGTATAAAACAGTTATTATTGTTACATAAAAAAAAAACTAGAAATATGCATATATTTAAATAAGCTATATCGTATTTACTTTCCCATTAATTTTAACTTGAAAACTCAATTTTCGTTTTCCTAATTTTAAAAAAATGCAATTTTTCGCATATTAATGGAAAATATCATGACCTTTTATTATTATTATTTTTTTTTTTACCATTTTGTTTTTGTCTTATCAATTAATTGTGCCAATTCTCCTTTTTTACGAAAATTTTAAATATTTCCTTTTCTTATTTATTCAACTTGCAAAATTATACAAAACATAACAAGCTCTAATTTTAACTAAACTTATGTAACGCCGAAAAAGGTAAAACAAAATACCTTCCTATACGTACCATATATATAATATATACACGTACAGAGGTAATTATTTTTATACAAAATTATACATTTTTTATGTATTCATTTTATCCATTTCCTAAAGTATCATTAAACGAAGTTCTTCCCTATATAATATGGCTTGTGTGTGCAAAAAAAAAAAAAAATATTTCTATTTTTTCAATTTTTTATGAACAAGCAATAGTTTTTTATGCATTTTTTTGTAGGTAATTTATACGCAAAAATGGCATAATAAAAATAAATAGAGTATTGACATAATATATTCTACGTAAAGGTGAAAATGCACGCGATGCGTCTTTTCATGTTTTATAATACTAGAACATTTGTATTGTTTCAAAACTCGAAATTTACTTTTCTAGCCATGCTTTATTGCAAGATTTCGTATCCATCTTGTAATTATTTTCAACTTATCATTTATTTAATTAAATCGCGCTATGCGTATTATTGATGTAGAATTGAAATTTATTTGTTATGTAAAGTACATGAATATATAAAAATATACATAGTATACGAAAATATATGTACTTATAATATGCATATACATGCTAGGGGAAAATAATTAATCCAAAATGCGCATTTAGTATACATATTTTTATACTTAGTCGCATATTAACAAAAAAAAAGACATAAATTGGAATAAAAAATTAAATAATATCAAAATATTGAATAGAAAATATAGATAGACACGAAAGGCTAACAAAATTGTACACATACTAAAAAATATAATAATTGAAAATATTTTTATTTTTTACAGATTTGGATTTATCCATTTAATCGAATTTTACATAAATATTCAGTTATTACAAATGTTGAAACAAATCAAACGAGTTACTATTACTATTTCTATTTCCACTGCTCGCTCTATTACGCCCATTAGTATTTCCATTCCTTTGAACTTCCAAATTCGAAATGTTTGTATTGTTGCTTACTTTTTTATTGTTCGAATTTCCAATACTACTTCTACTTCTTCTATATGCATTACTAGTGACCTGATTAATCGGAGCTTTTTTCGTTCCAACTAGCGTTTGACATTCTTTTCGACTTTTTATTTTTTCTAATAATCTAGCTATATGAGGGGATTTTACTGAACGGGTAGGAAGTTTCATACTTTTTCTGACAACATTAGGTGATGTTGCATCAAAATAACCAAATTTATATTGATCAGGCATATTGTACAATTTATACTTATTTATATAAGCATCATTTTTTTGATGCATATTTCTATTATCTATTATTTTAGAATTATTACCATGTTTTGTCATTATATTATTTACACCATCACTTCCTTTTATTTGGTCATATTTTTCAATTTCAATACTAGTATTTTCTAAAGCTTTATATTCTTGTTTTTCTAACAATTCTTTATAATAATTTAATAAATTTTCCTCTTTTTTTAATTCAATATCCAATTCTTTATATTGATCAGCATATTTTATTCTTTCATTTTTTTCAAATTCTACTTTTTTTAATTCATATTCAGATATTATATTTTTTGAATACATGTCTACATCTTCTTTCATTTTTTTTTTTTCAGTAGAATTAATATCAATTTGATTATTTTTAGAATTATATAAATTTTTTGTTTTTTCATCATATTCTTTATTCAATTCCGCAATCTTTATTTCCATGTTTTTTTCTTTTTCTTTTAATTTATTTTTTATATTAATTGTATTATTATATTGTTTATTATAATTTTCTTCTAATTCTTTAGTTCCTTTGCTTATAACTAATAAATTGTGTTCATATTCCTTTTTTTTATCTTGAATACTTATTAATTCATTATTTTTTAATTGAATTATATTATCCATTTCATCTTTCTCCTTTTCTTTGTCATTTATTTTCCCTTGTAATTCGTTTATTTGCATAGTTGTATGTTGAACTGTTCGTTCTATTTTCCATATAGATTCTTGTTCATTTATAATATTTTTTCTTAAATTTTCAAGAATCAATCCTAATTTATTTACAATAATTTCATTCGTATCATAAACTCCGTTTATTTTAATTGAACATTTTTCTTGATCGTCAATTTTAGAGATGTCTACATCATCTATACAATGTATTTCGTTTAATATATTTCCTTTCATTTTTCTTTTTTCATTTAATACTAATTTATTAATTTCATTTTTATAATTATTTATTTCTTCATCTAGGAAATCTTTTTCCTTTATAAAATCGTTCACAATATTTTGATTAATTTTTTTTTTTTCATCTTCTATTTTACCCTTTAAAATATTTTCTTCACTTATGGTCTTTAGAACCTCTTCTTCTTTTAATAAATATTTTTTTTCTAATTCTATTAAATTATTTTCTAAATCTATTAATTTTTTTTCTTCTTCTTCTTTATCATCTTTTGTTTTTTCTATTATTTGTGTTACATTTTCGATTTTTTTTTTTGAATCAACTAATGAATCCTCTAGTTCTGTTCTTCTCTTTATTGTCCCCTGTAATCCAAAATTTATCACATTTAAATAATATTCCTGTGAAGATATTTGATTTTCTAAAAATTTATTTTGAGATTCCAATCTGAAATTTTCTGAAAACATATCATTTTTCTTGACCATCAAATTCTCCAATTGACACTTCAATTCCTTTTCGGTTCGTAAAAGTCCCTTTTTATTACTTTCCTAAAGAAAAAGTATAAAATTGGAAAAAATATGTCAGAAATCAGACAGAAATTAAACAGCGGCAACTTGTTTGCCCTGTATGCATATGCGCATTGTATAAATAGACAACGTCATATAAATATCACACAAGCAACGACACACAAACTAACCATCTCGTTTGTTTGATTGGATAAATTTTCCCGAGAAGCGGAAATGCTCAATGTAGCTTCGCTTATCTCATTTATTATTCTTTCCTTTTCATTACACAACATTTTGTAATCGTTTTGTAAAATTATAATTTTTTCAGAATTTAAATGGGTCAAAATCTGAAATGATTCCAATGCTTCTTTATGCTGATTAATTTGATAATCTATTTCTTTTATTTTATTAGATATGCTAACAGATTCATTGTTCATAAAATGGATATTATTTTCGATTGTTTTCAATTCTCCTTTTAGTTCTACATTTTTTTCTTCATTTTCCTTCATTTCTGAATATTCTTTTTCTTCTATGCTTTTTAAAACCTTCCCAATTTCATCTGCTTCCTCATTTTTATTTTTTATATTTACTAGAGAATTATGAAATAATTTAAAAAGAACATTAAAATTTTCACATGACTCATGAAAATTCACATTTGTATCAAAATAATAGTCACAACTCTTTTTACAAACATCTCCCACTTTTTTTAAAAAAAGGTACTCGTTTTCGACTTCCTTATTTTTTGTCTTGTTCTGCGATTGTATAAAGCAAACTTATGAAAAAAAAAATATATATATATATGTGCAACGTTTCTATGTGTGTATGCATAAATATAAAAAATTTAATGGTACTTGTATTTTTTGCGTTATCGGCAAATTCTATGAGGGTATCCATTTTGCAATTAAACTCTTTGTTCACGTCAATATTACATTTTTCATAAGATTTGCTAATAATATTCATTTTATTTGGATTCTCCAAATTTAAATCATTGACCAAATAACTATCTTTTAATGACATTTTAAAAAATTATATATGTATAACCACTTGGTGTTCATATAAATTATGACAATGCAAGGTAAAAACAAGTAAAATGTAACAAAAAAAAAGTTAGCTAGCTAATTTTTTTTTTCTAAACAAAAGATAAAAGCTGTAGATATCTCGATTAACACACACAAAAATAAACAGATATAAAAAATATATAGAATATATAAAATAAATAATGACAAACCTACAAATAATACATCGAAAATATCAAAAAGACAAATGACTATAATATACACTAATGCATACGTGATAAAATTATTAAGAAAATCCCTAAAAGAAGATTAAATATTTTTAACGAAATACCTGAACAATAAATTGTTGGTATATATATGTTTCTAACAATTTAAGTGTATGTACATGTCAGGATAAATAACATAATGCTGTATTCTTTATTTTTGTTCATAAAAGTTTATAAAAAATGTAGCACCCCTTGTAGAAATTTTATCAATTAGACTATCATCATATTTAAAAAAGAGAATAAATAGCACATTGACATGTATAAGCATGCTATTATAAATATTATTTTGAAAAATGAACAAAAATTATTTAAAAAACTTCATTATAATTACCAAATGTTTTGAAAAATAATTTACACACTTCATAAATTGTATATCCATCTAATAGTCTTACAGTTTGTAATAAACATAAAAATAAACTCTCCTAAATACACAATTTTAAAGAAATAAAAATTCTTTGATTAAAAAAATAAAATGATATATTTCAACTAGTTCATATATTTCTATATTTACAGGAAAAATATTTGTGAATTTTCCTAATTATTCTCGTATACAGCTATTTTTAATTTTTTACATATATAGTAAATTACTTTTTCATTTAAAAAATTTATTATTTTTATTAAAAATATCCCTCAAAAAATAAAAAGACTATTATTATTTTTTAAGGGAAGATAAATATATATTTTTTGTTTTTTTTATTGTAGCATTAGACTTATGTAAAATTTTCACGAATAATTCTACACATTCAAATCTGAGAACAAAATGTTATTTTTCATGGATAATGAAAAAAAAAATTTTTAAAACAAATAAACATACCAAAATAGATAAAATAAATAGAATAAATGGATGGATAAACCTAGGATGTACGAAAACATTTTTTTTGTTTCCTTTTAAACATAAATGTGTACATGTATGTATCTATGTATATATGTATACATGTATATACAACTTTCCCTTGTGTGCAATTAACTACATTTACAAAAAGTAGCTTCAATTTATGAGAATAACTGTACACATAGAAAAAAATCAAAAAAATTAACCTTAAATATATTTGCATAGAAAAAATCAGAAAAGGAGCTCATGTCTCTCTATATGTTCATTATTACATGTTATATAATTGAAAGAATAAAATAATAAGGAGTTAAAAAAACGAAAATATCTGCTGAAATATATTCCAAATATACATACATATAAATAGACAATTAGTGCATCCAATTTAGACAAAATCAAAATGGATAGTGATGTGGAGTATGATATACTGAAACCAATTGATGAAGAAGAAAGAATAAGATTACAAAACAAGCTAAATGAGCAAAGGATAGAATTAGAAAAAAAAAAAATATATTTAGAAGAATTAAAAAAGTTTAATGAAAATGGAATATTAAATGATAATAAAATGACAAATGTTGAAGAAATTCCAGACCCTGATGAAATGGTAAAAAAATTTATTGATGAATTAGAAAAAGAACAAGATGACGATGAAATAAATTTGAAGGATCAAATAAAAGATAATAGTAACATTAAATATATCGAAACTCATAGAATTAATCGAAATGCCAAATCAGATATGTTTCATGTAAAACCAAGGTCTATTGAAGAATATGTAGATAAATCTTTTCTTTTTAAAAAAAAAGCATCTGTAAAAAATTTTAATTTTAAAATTAATAAAATGAACGAAGAAAAATGTATACACATTGAAAAAAAAATGATAAAAAATTTTGATAAATCAGTTCAAGTCGATATAATATTTGAGAAAGATGAAAATAATTTAGATACAAAAAATAATATGAAAAGAAATATAAAAAGTTTATATGAAAAAACAAGAGGATGTCAAATTAAACTAACAGAAAAAGAAAAAATAAGTGATAATAAAATTGAAAATGAAAAAAATAAAGAAGAAAAAAAAAGTAAAAAAATAGAACAAAACATACAAAATAATATAATAAAAAGTAAAAGTTTTAATCAATTTATTGAAAAGTGTTCAAAAATAATAGAAAGATATATAGGTGAACAAGAAATGTTTAATGCTACACTTAATTTTGATACAAATAAATTTAAAAATCAATCTAAAGATTCAGAAAATTGGGAAAAATTAAAACTTATAAATAATTATTATTGTAAAACATATACTAATAATAGACCAATAACAGATATAAAAACATGTAATATATACAGTGAATTATTTTTAGCTTCTTATGGTGCATCTGAAACAAGTACATATAACGATCCTGATGGATATGTATTAGTCTGGAATAGTTTAATGACTAATCGACCAGAATATACACTTATATCTCAATCCCCTGTATGTACATGCTTATTTAATAAGTTTAATCCATATATAGTTATTGGTGGTACATATACAGGTAATATATTATTATGGGATATAAGAATAAATCAAAAAAAATCTATACATAAAACAATTTTATCTTCACAAGGGCATTTGCATCCTATATATTGTGCAGAAATTATAGGAACACAAAATTCTCATAATTTAATAAGTGTTGATACAGATGGAAGGTTGTGTAATTGGTCATTGAATATGCTTACATATCCATCCGATATAGTTGATTTAAAAAAAATAAATAAAGAAATATCATGTTCATGTTTTTCATTTCAAGAAGGAGAAATAAATACATTATATGGTGGAACAGAAGATGGTTCGATATTTCAAGCACAAATACATGGAAATAAAACTGGAATTACAGAATCATATAATATACATAATGGACCATTAACTTCAATCCAATTTCATCCATTTATTGAAGGTATGGAAGACAATAATGATCTTATATTAACTTCATCAGTTGATTGGAGTTGTAAATTGCTCAGTATAAAAAATCCAGAAAATATTTTATTTACATTTGATGGATTTGATGATTACATAATGGATGTTAAATGGAATCCTGCCCATCCAGGTATATTTGCAACATGTACTAGTAATTCTAAAATACAATTATGGAATATTTCGAACGATATTGAAAATTATTATTTTGAAACAATTCTTAATGTAAATGCAGTTAATAAAATTGCGTGGTCACATGATGGGAAAAAACTAATTGCTGCAGATTCAAATGGGTACTTAACATTATGGAATGCATCTAATGATATATATCAACCAAGATCTGATGAAATTGCAAAATTTGATAAACAAATTGAAAAACTCAAATCGAACTATACTGAATTTGATATTCCCGAATTGGAACCCATCTAACCACTAATAATTTTTTTTTTTTTTTTTCATAATTATATTTCGCTTTTATATTATTTATTTCAACTTGCTACCTATAAAATATTTATATACACCAAAATAGTAACAAAAAATTGAATGATATATTGTATTTATTAGTTTGTCATTTTATTTGACATTATTCACCTCCATCGATATATACAATCTTTTCATATATATATTTAAAACAGTGAAAAATTTTAAAAAGTTGACAAAAATAAGTGAAATTTTTTATTCCTCTTTTCTACATAATTTACATATGAATATGCCACGACATTTATCTCGATTAGGGAATGTTCTGACACATTTATCAGAAAATTCATATTTACCGTTTTTAAAAAGAAATTTATCTATTCCAGCATTTTCTACATAAAACCCCATATTTTTTTCGAGCACACTTTTTATGACTTGTTCATTTTCTTCTTCAAAAAAAGAGCAAGTAGAATAAACAAATGTTTTAGCTGTCTTTATAGTTATCAATGCATGATTTAATATATCTTTTTGAAAGTTTGATAAATTATTTATTTTATCTATAAGTGTGTTTGGAACTTTTGGAATTCTTTCCTCTGATATATCAGAATAGATATCATAATTACTATATGTTTCATCATCTCCATTTTTTTTATTTTTATCATCTATACTTGTCTCCTTTTTATTATTTTCAATCTCTTTAGTTTGCAAAAATACATTGCGCATATTTTCCTTGTGAACAAAATCGGGCATTCCACTCGATGAACATGAAGGATCTATGAACACAACATCTACAATGCCAATTTCTTGAAAATTTTTATAAGTTAATTTTAAAAAATCACAATTATATATTTTTATAATTAATTCATTGTTTTTATGTTTAATATAATATATATTATATTCACTATTTATAAATAAATCCTTTTTATCGATATTTATTTTATCTGTCTCGTTCATATTTTCATTAGTATAGTAACCAGTATATTCATTATTTTTTAGGATTTCTTTAATTAATGTATAACATCGTGTTTTACTTTTTTCTATACATATTAAATATCCTTTTTTTTTTAAATTGAATAAACTAAGAATTGCTTTACTTCCAGGAGATGAACATATATCAACAACTGTCATTCCCTTTTTTATATTCCCCGATTTAACAACTAAACCTGATGATTTATCTAATATTCTTATTTTATTATTTTTATAATATGTACTATCTATTAATTTTTTTACCTTGCTTGTACATATTTTATACAAATTTTCAATATCCTCATCATTTTCTATAGGTAGCAATGTTTTTATTTCATTTACTATATTTGGATTATCATTCAAGTATATTATAAAATATTTTGTCAATATATTTATTTTAACATTATTATCATTATTTTTTAAGTTATTATAAAGTTGGAATATATCTTTTTCTTTTTTTAAAATCTCTCTTTTTAATTCCCCTCCTCCGTCGATTTTTTTTCTTTGTATTAACACACATAATAGAATAATTCCAAGATATTTGTTTTTGCAGATTTTTGACAAATGAGTATTGTAAATTTTGTTAAATATATCCAAATCTTCTAGCGATTTATGCACAATAAAATATATCTGAAAACGCATAAAGGTGATATGTATATATAAACATATAAGAATATTGTAAAATAGATTGATATATTTGGATACATGTTCATATAATGTAGTATAAAAATAACTTAGTAATACACATAATCATCAATATTTACTTTTTTTATGGATTTATCTTCTTTCTTAAACAGAACATCCTTTATTCCATCTCCTTTTGAGCATTGCATCAACATTTGTGCAGCTTTCCTATAAATAAACGACATTGTGCTTTAGCTAATCCTTCTCTTTTTTCTTTTTTTTTATTATTTTAGTTACCTTTTGTAACCTTTAATTTGTTTCTTTTATTTTTTCTGATTTATTTTATTCCCTTTCCCCAACCTTAAAAGTACATAATATTTATGACTTAAAAAATATCCCTTGTTAATATAGTATGCGCTACTTACAAACAGCTAGCTGTATGGCGCAAGTTAGTTCGTTTAATACGAACATAAATATATAATATATTTTAGGGCTAAGCAAAGTTGCGCATTTTTCGTTTAAATGGCAAATGGCGAAATAAACGAACACCACAAAAAATATACAAATAATTAAATGAATAATGAATGGGATAGTAAAACAACAATTAGTATGCACAAAATAACACAAATAAAAATTATTGCCCAGTAAGGTATTTAAAAAAAAAAAAAAAAAATATGGCTAGCACGAAACTGTGTCGGGAGCCTCTGTATAATTTTTTTTCAATCATATTTTTATTAGGTTTTCCCATTTCATTCCTTCTTATATTCGATTTATATCCTATTTTTTTTCTCCACTTTCTCAATTTCATCTTCTATGAATGCATTGTACCGTCCCAATGTAATCTGGAGGAAAGCCACCCTCCATTTTCTTACGAAAAGATACATGAACAGCAATAAAATTTTTGACACACTAAAAAAAAAAAATGAGCAAAACAATGATAATAGGAATGGAGAAGAGTTAAATGAAAATACAGGAGAAAAAATAGAGATAATAAATATCGATGAAAAGGTTTTTGAACAAACAAATGTTTTAAAAACAAATATAATACAAGAACAAGATGATGAGCATGCTGAAATTAAAGAAGAAATGATGTATGAAAATATAAAATCATTTAAAAATATAGATATTAAAACATTTATTCAGCAAACTTTAGATTATTATAGTTCAAATCAACTTAAAAAAAATGACAATTTTTTAGAACAAAATGAATATAATAATATAAATAACAAAGGTGATGATATCGCTAATGAAGTAAATAATTGTTACACAAATGAAATAGAAAATATATATTGCTCTGACTTTTATAAAAATAACAAACAAAACTATTATAAGGATGAAACATATAATAATACATTTAGAGAAATGACACCCGCACAAAGGTTTTATGAAGAAAACAAAGAAAAACTAATGAAAGAATGTATGAAATATTATAACGAAAGAAATGAAAAAATAAATCAAAATAAAAATGATGAAAATAAAGAAAATTCAAATATTTATTATGATGATACATATGAAAATGATTATTATAATTCTATAAATGATCCTATAGTAAGGCCAAGAGATAATTATTTATTTGATTATGAAAATGAAGAAGAAAATGAAGAAGAAAATCAAGATTTAGAATTGGAAAAAGGAATAATGCCAACAATAGAACAAGTTGTGTGTATTTTAAAACATGAAAAAGTTAAAAATATTAAAGTTATAGATTTAAATAAATGTGGAAGAAGGGATATAGGTATGTTTTTAATTTTATGTACAGGAAATACACCCAAACATAATAAAAAAGTAGGCAAATTAATTAGTAAAATTTTTATAGATTTAGAAATACCATATATTTCAAATATAATATATTGTTACTGTAATAAATCAGATGATTGGATTATTTCACATTGTGGCCCTTTAAAAATACATGTAGTAACAAAAGAATTAAGAGAAAAATATGATATTGAAAATTTATTTCTTTATCCTCATGAACATTTTGACAATAAAAACTTTCCATCCTTTTTCGATTATACTCCTGGAATTCCCCCTCCATATATTATCAGAAGTAACAGTACATTAGATTCTTATCATAATGACAATCTTTATCAAAAATTCATTTCTGATGTTTGAAAAAATGGTGCAAAAAATAAAAAATTGCTAATTTAAATCTTTCAAATAAATTGAAAAAAATATTTATCTATATTTTATCAGGAAATAAACATCTGCATATAAGAATAATTTTATACATGATAGGTATTTAATTATACTCCATTTTTGCAAATATATATAAGACACACACAAAGATAAAAAAAAAAAATAAATAAAAAAAACGATGTTGAAAATAACGGGATTATTAGAAAATTTTCATTTTTTTACTAAAATAAATACAGATAAAATTATGAAAATAGATTTGAATCCGAATTAAAAATAATCGCAAACAAGGAATCGGCCCCATCTTGAAACATAAAGAAAGTAAAATAAAGAAAATAAAAATAAAATATATGTCTTATGCTAATGGGAAAACAATCTATTTATTTATATTAACTTGAAAAAAGAATGAATAATAGAATGTCAAAAAAAAAAAATAACATATCTGAAAGTGTAAAAGAGACAAAGGAGGAGAGGGTAAACAAAAAAAAGAAAAAAAAGAAAAAAAAGAAAAAAAAGTTTATGTAGCCCTTATCAACATTGCGACTTTTGAATCAATCAGGTTTTAAAAAGGTTTGAAGAAAATAAAATAAAATGGGAAAATAATAGCAAAATACTTATGAAAAAAACGAACAAAAAAGATACTTTAGCAGATCAGGGGGAAAAATACAGAGAAAAAAATGAGGTAATTTTACAAAAAAAAATACTAATATGTATTACATGAATTTTTTTATTTGTCTATATATATTTATATTTTTCCCATTCGATTTGTTCATTATACTTTTATGATTCCTTAACCAATATAGCTAAATACATTATTGGAATATTTAAAAAAAGAAGATGAAACAAAAGTTCAATGGATAAAGAATTTAAGAATGGAACCTAAAAAAATAAAATTCAAAAAAACAACGAAAAAGCTAAATATATACAATAATACATCAAAAGAAAACAAACAAAATATATTTGATAAAATTCTTGAAAAAAAACATCAATGTGAAGGTAAAGAAACAAATAATGAAAATTATGTTTATGTAACAAATAGAGATGTAAAGAAAGAAGAATATCAAAACATTGTTGTTAATAAAATAAAAAATAATTTAGAATTTTTTTTATCAAATTTTGCTATTCCATTATTTGATAATTTATATGTCCAAGGAAAACCAATTGAACATGAAAATGAATCAAATTGTGAAGATTTTGAAACAAATAAACTTTCAAGCAAAGAAATAAAATGTTTAAATGTATTAGAAAAAGAAACGAGCCCATTGGATCAAGATAAATCACAACAAGCTTATTCAATAAAACACGAAAATATAAATAAAACAACATCGCATGATGAAATAATAAAAGTAAATTGCTCATATATAAATATAGAAAATAACGGAAAAGATATAGTAAACAAATTTATATTTCTACAAAATATAACATCATCAATAATTATATATATAATATATTTAAAAAATAAAATGAAAATAAAAAATGATGTATTATATTTTGATAAAAAAAAAAATTATAATCTTTTTATTTATCCAAAAACTGGATATATAAAACCTGGAGAAACAATAAAAATTAATTTGAATTTTATTTTTGATTATTTTGCTTATTCTTTTGGTTTTATTCAAATTAAATATTTTTATAAAAATAAAATCTTTAAAAAAAAAATTTTTATATCTATAAATCCATTATTTGATATATTAGACACCTTTACAAAAAATGGAAAAATAACAGATAATGATAAAATAAAAACAAAAAAATTAATAAAAAAATATAATAATTTTAAAATATCAAATATAGATTCTGTTACACAAAATAAGACATATTTTCCAAATAAGCAGAAATTAGAAAATATGATAAAGTGTATATATTCTGATTATAATATAAATATAAACAATTTTGAAAATCTTTTGAAAAAAAAAAATGAAGGCTTAAAGCATATATTCAAAATAATAACAAAAACTCAAGTTCATACAAATAAATCAAATATTATACATGATAAAATAATTAGCAGCAATATTTGTCAATCAGATTTAAAAAATATTATGAATGTTTTTTTTTATTATATAAAAAATAAAATATTACAATATACCAAAGAATCGTGTAGTAATAATCAGATTCCATTTCTTAATTTTAATACAAATGATTATGTTAATTTAGAATCAAAAATATTTAATTATAAGTTAGAAACAATTTTAAAAGAAGTAAATGAAATGGAAAAAGTTGAAATACCATTTAATTTGTATAAAAATGGTATTTACAAAAATAGTGAAATATTTTATGAAACCCTTTATAATTATATTTATCATCTAATTTATTTTCACCAAACTGAAGAATGTATAAATAAAAATACAGATTTTGGCATTCTTTTTACAAATAAATATGACAAAGCAAATTTGGAGTATTTTACTAAAACATCAAAACTTCAAGATGTACACTTCCCAAGCAATGTCAATGCACGTGTTTTCAAAAAATGGGGAAAGGAAATAAAGGAAAGCGAAAAGAACGCGATTAATAAGACATTTGAATCCATGTTATTACATGCTCGTATAGAAAACTATTTTAAATGTTTTATGAATCATATATATTTTCAAAACAAGTTAAACAATTCACACATTTATTATTTTTACAATTATTTTAAAATAATTAAACTTATTAATCAGTATTTTATACTAGATAAAAATTCATTTTATTCTAAATCGCCAAAACAAAATGTTTTTATATATATGAATCCAAGCTTATATAATATAATTTTTTTATATGTTTTAGAAAAATTGGGTTCAGATTTTTTCTCTGAAAATGATTCTAATATTTTAAATAATTTTAATTTGTTTTATGAATCTAAAATAAAAGATATTATAAACAAATTGACAGAATTATTTTGGGAATATTTTTTATCGATTATATTAAGTATAAAAGATGGAGCCGAAAACATCTACGCATATTTTGGAGAAGTAAAAAAAATTGAAGGAAAAAATAATTTTTTCAATTTGTTTCTAATATTATATTTAAAAGGATTTATTTCTAAAATATCAAAAAAACAATATAATATTCAAATTTTAGAAAATAAAAATGATGTTATCGAATATGTTAATAATAAGTTTAGAGAAACAGATACATGTCAATATAAATTTAAAAACAGAGAAGAAGATGTTTCAAAAAAAGATGATCAAACTGGGGTAGACAAAAATGAAAATGATAAAAAATTGAATAATGAAATTGCTTATAAAAATTTGGATTTATTATTTGAATACAATGAAATATATAATGAAATTTGTAATTCTATTTGTGAATATAAAAATAATGTTAATTCAAACGATTTAGAAAATAACCAAAGTATTATGTTTAAAGGAAGCATACTTTTTCTAAAAGATAAAATAATGTTTTCACAAATTGTTTATGAAACTAATAGAAATAAAATACAAATAAGTATAGAAAATAATTTAGAAAAATTGAAAGAAGTTAAAGAAAATGAGCAAACTAAAATTGATATAAATAATAATTTTAATGATAAAAAAAGTGAGCATGATAAAACAAAAAAAAGTAAAAAAAATAAAAGTCCTGAAAAAAAAAAAACACATATCCAACCTAATGAAAACAAACCAAACCATATTGAGTTCAATTTTACAAATTTCCATTTTTTTAAAATGTTTGAAATTTTGAATATTGACACGTGCATAATAGATGATAAAAAAATATTAAAAAAATCAGAAATGCAATGTAACCACTTTTATTCAAATGTCTTTACATGGTTAAAAAAACAAATTCCCAAAAATGTCGAAATAAATTTGGGATCGATAATGAAAAAAGAAATGTATATTCTTCTTTATATATTAAATATAATATCTATTGACCACATAAATTTTTTATTTAACCATTTTAAAAATTCAAACATACTATTGTACATTGAATATTTAAAAAGCAATGCAAATTATTTCTTAGACATATTTAGAAATATTTTACAATTTTTTTCTATGAAAAATTATTTATCCAAATTTATTTTTGAAAAAAATATTCCATTATCTATACATTATGATCATTTTTTAATAAATAACATGGAATTAGAAACAGACAAAAAAAATGAGACTTTAAATTTTTCAAAAGAAATTTATAAAAAAATAAGAGAAAATTGGGAAATAAACAGAATCAAAAATAAAACAAATATAGATGCAAAATATATATGTATTATATCACCGAATATTAAAAATAAAATTTTAAATTTTACAAATATAAATGAAATATTAGAATGGATAAAACTGTTAAACATAATTATTTTCTTAAACATTTCAGATGTGTATATTTCTGGAGATTTATTTCTACTTTTTTTATTTTTTATATATGATTCAGATATTTTAAAGGGATACATTCCCAAACCTAATGATGAAACTTCAACTCTTTTTATATATCCAAACAAAGTTATTCAAACAAACACAAATAAAAATGAAGAAATAGAAAATGTTTATTTCAAAATAATTGATACATATAATATTCCTGAAAATATTTTATTTTTATTCAAATTTTGTATATTTAACATAATAAAACAATATGAAAAATATAAGATAAATATACATTTTCCTTATGATATTTATGTAAATTTTAATTTTGATATTTTTCAAAATAAAAAATCTACACTTTATTGTCTACTTCCATATACTAACTATAGTATAATGATAAAATATGCAAAAAAAAATTTTATAAAAAAATATAGTGAAGACATTAACAAAACGATGCAAAACATACTAAAAGACAATTTGAAAAATACTTTAATTAATTCTAATTCTAATACTAATAAAAATTTATTAAATGGCATTTTTAATGATCCAAACATATTAAAATATCAAAAATTTTTAAATCAACAAAATTGTCAAAATTCTAAAGGCACTAAAAATGATAAACCAGAAAAATTAGCTACATCTATTTTAAACATAGGTATCATTTCAATTAATAATATTTTAAAAAATATAAATAAACAAAATAAAATATTATGGTTATGTGGATCATTTGAAAAATACATAAATGATGATAATAAAAATAGTATGCAAATATTTAACCATATCTTAAACATATCAAAAGATGAGCAAAATAACTTTATCAATATTCATAAAGGCATTCCTTTTGAGTTGTATGCTAATAATTTATTAATTTTAAACAAACAAATATACTACTTATATATATATCATGCCCCAAAGGAATTGCGTCTAAATTTCGTTTTTAATAATTATCATATTTTAACAAATATTTTTGATCATTATTGTTATTTCACTTTTCAAAAATGTGAATAAAATAGTATGAGCTTTATAAAAAAAAGAGAGAAATGGAATTACAAATTTTAGTAAGTGGCTTATATCGATATATTTAACAGATTATGCAATCCTGAATTGGTAATAAAATATAGGAGGTGATATTCTTTATAAACATACAAACTTGATATTTCTTATATGCACATTCAAAATAAAGAAAATTGTGAAATCATATTTTTTTTTTTAATTTGCCAACACAAGAGGTATACATAAAATATGTTCATTTTGATATTTATGTTGAAGTTAATGTTTTGTCGTTTTATGCATTTTTTACATTTTCTACATTTTCATTTTGTTTCGTAATAGTAATTATAAAACTTGGTCATAAATTCAGTTACCAAACTGGTTAAAATACTTTTTTTTTTTTTTATCAAATTGGGGAAAAATAAACTTTAATGAATTATCCTATATAATACAACAATACTACATGTGGTATTACAATATTATCATGCATAAAAAATTGCATTTTTCCATATTTTACTATTTCATTTTTCCATATAAGCTATCCATTTTTTCATATAAGTTATCTATTTTTTATTTTTTCAAGTTTTGCCAATATGGGTTTTATTTTTATTCGCAATGTTGGTTCTACTTGACGTTATTTTTATAATTTTTTTTTAATTTATTTGTTCATATTTTTTAAATAAAAAAATACGTTAATTTTATTTTAAAAAAAATAAACTAATTTATTTAAAAAAAAAAAAAAAATTTATAAACATGAATATTATCCATTTTTAATTTTATTTACTTCTGGTAATCCTAGAAGTTTTAACGAGAAAATGTAATGGCTTCATATAAAAAAAAATTAAAAAATTGTATTTTATCTATGCAATATTAAATATGCAACTGTTTGTTTAAAACTCTACACTTTATATTGCCACCTTTATAGTATACTTACAAATTCAAAGGTTATACATAAAGTTTATTTATTAGTAAGAAAAAAAAGAGTTAAAAGTAAATTTCGATTCTGTTTATTTTGTTTATTGTATCCTATATACACAAATTGATTAATTTAAATTTTATACAGAATTTTCAAAAGCTAAATTAGTTTATATAGCATATAATATCCAACTTTATATGCATTTCTAAACATATATTTTAAGAAAAATAACCATATTTTTATATACTTACAAATAATGAAGAAAAAGGTAGATAATCGAATAAAAACGCTTGTTGAAAATAATATTGCCATAGGGCAACGAAGTATGTTTATAGTTATAGGGGATGAAGGAAAAAATGTTGTTATGAATTTTTATTTTTTATTAAATCGATTAATTACAAATAATAGATCACTTAATATTTTATGGTGTTATAGAAAAAAACTCGATTTCTGTACAAGCAAAAAAAAAAGATTTCGTGAAATGAAAAAGAAAATAAAAAAAGGAACATTCGACACACAAATAGATAACAACTTTGATTCCTTTTTAAATAATGCAAATATACGATATTGTTTTTATAAAGAAACACAAAATATTTTAGGAAAAACATATTCTATGTGTATACTTCAAGACTTTTCATATATAACTCCAAATATATTATGTAGATGTATTGAAACTGTGATTGGTGGTGGAATTATAATATTTTTAATAAATAAATTAGAAGAATTAAAAGATATATATAATTTAACATTAAACTATCATAAAAAATATAATATGAATGGAAAATGTAATGTTTATAATAATTATATTTATCGTTTTTTTCGATCTTTAAATACTTGTAAAAATGCTATGTTCATTGATGATGAAATGAATATATTACCACTTAATGATAACCATTTAAATATTACAAAAATATTAAATGAAAATTCTCAAAATATGGGAATATATTCTGGAAAAAAAAATAATAATGAAACTCTATTTGAAAAATCAGCAACCCTAGGGGGGTTTTTATCCCCTGACAAAAAAATGCTTGCAAAAAAATTAGAATTTTTAGAGGAAAAATGTGAAGTACTTGAAAAAAAAAGAGAAGAAAAAAAAATATCTTTATATTCATCAAAATTTTATAATAATAAAGTAAATATAACAAATGAAAAAGTCGAAATAAATGAAACACAAAATATGCAAAATAATTTAAATGAAATAGACAATGATGCGCAATATGCATTTCTTGACAAAAATATAATAAAACTTTTTAAAATATGCTTAAGTATCGATCAACTCGAAATTTTGATAAATATATGTAAAATATTACGAAATGACAATGAAAAAAAAAAAAATATAAAAGAAATATTATTTAATTTATTAGCAAATAGAGGTCGAGGAAAATCTGCTACTTTAGGATTAATTTTATCTTTAAGTATATATTTTAATTACAGTAATATTATTACTTGTTCAGGTAATAATGATAGTGTTCATACGATTTTTGAATTTTTAGATAAAGGGTTAAATATATTAGGATATAACGAATTTAAAGATTATGAAAAAATATATGTTAATGGAAAAATAAAAGAAATAATTATATTTAAAAATATAAAATATTTAAAACAAAAAATCAGATACTTAGATATAATTGAAAATGATAATATTCCAAATTGTGAACTTATGATTATAGACGAAGCTGCATGTATACCTATAGATATTTTAAAAAATAAAATAAAAGGTGAAATTACTATTTTGTCTACTACATTAAATGGATATGAAGGAACAGGAAAAACGTTTACTTTTAAATTGTTAAAACAATTAAAAAAAAAATTCGTAACACAATTAACATATGATGATTTTAAACAAATCAAATATTTATATTTTGATAAAGCTTTTATAGATATAACTTTAAAAAGTCCAATTAGATATAGTTATGATGATCAAGTTGAAAATTGGTTAAATAATTTTTTATGTTTAAATTGTAATGAAACATTTAGTATTAAAAATAATTTATTATCCTCTCCATCCAAATGTCAGTTATTTTTTGTTAATAAAAATGTATTTAAAAATTATAACCAAACTAGCGAAAATCTTTTAAAAAAAATTATGACCCTGTTCATAACTTCTCATTATAAAAATACACCAAACGATTTAATTATGATATTAGATTCACAACAACATCATTTATTTGTCCTCATAAGTTCATCAATCGATACAAATACAATATCTGTTAATAATATTGATCAAATAGATATTTATGGTGTTATTCATTGCTCTATTGATGGAATAATAGATCAATCAAAAATAAAAAAGATAGTTAAAGTTGAAGATATTTCTCAAATTGTGAAAGAAAAAAAAAATATGACTGTTCAGGATGGCAATAACGAAAATGCCAAACAAAATGATGGTGATGATGAACAGGAGGTAACGGGAAATGATGAAAATAGCAATGTAATAAGTAATCATATGCTAAAAAATGAAATTGAAGGAAATTTAATACCATATATAATTAGCGATTATTTTAATTACTATTTTTACAACTATATAGGAATCAGAATAGTTAGAATATCTATTCATCCATCCATGCAAAACTTAAATTACGGTTCAGAACTTTTAAAGAAAGTTTATGAATATTATAGTTTGTACAACGACCCAAAGCGAAATATTATTAACAGTACAGAAAACGAAAAAGAAAATGTCATATTTTGTCAATGTTCAGGCGAAACAATATATTTTGATAATAAATTAAAAAGAATAGATTATATTGGTACATGCTTTGGCCTAACTAAAAATCTTTTAATTTTTTGGAAAAAAAATAATTATATTCCTGTATATTTAAAACAACAAAAAAATGAAATAACTGGAGAATTTAGTGCATTAATGTTAAGACATATAAATCCTAAACTCAAAAATATATTTATAACTTTTTATTATGACTTTGTCAGAACTTTTTGTAATTTATTACCTTATTCCTTTAAAAGATTAGAATCTTTCATAATATATAATTTGTTAAATGATAATTACAATTTATTATCTAACCCCCCTCGTGTTAGTCGAATAAATGATTTGAAACAAGTTATTCAAAAAGAAGATGAAAATATTAGCATAAATGAAAAAACTCAGAAAACGAGAGATGATGATTCTGAAGAAAATATAGACCTCGAAAATAATGACATAATAACTTCATTTTATAACAAAAAAGAAAAATTAAATGAAGAAAATATTTTTTATTTTTTCCATGCAAATGATATATGTAGGTTAAAAAGATATGTATTAGAAAGTAGAAGTTCACAAGAATTGTTATATTTGATGGATACAATAGCTAAACTTATATTATTTAAAAAAGTGAAAATTGATTTAAGCATATTAGAGTATACGATTCTATATGCTGTTTCTTTTCAAAAAAAAACATTTGCTGAAATATCGGACGAAATCCAAATTAATATCAATCAAACAAATGCTATTTTTAGGAAAATAATTCATCGTTTCTACAATTACATAAATGTAGGTCTTCGCCATTTTTCTCGTTTTTTCTACATTTTTATTCATTTTTTCTCCTTTTTCTTCATTTTTTCTTTCATTTTTTACCGCGCTCCCCTTTTAGGCCATAATGGAAAAGCAAATCGAAAAAGAGGTCAATGAAGAATTTGAGCAAAAATTAAAAAAAAAAAAAAAACGGCTCGCAAATTCTGAACTCCCATCAAATGAATATGCAGAAGAATTAGAACAAAATTCTAATAATATAAAAAAGAAACAAAAAAAAGAAAAAATGGCACTCATTCAACAATTTAACTTATCAGGTATTAACTAAATTTACTAAAATTATATCTACAATGTTTTACTTCATTTTCTATTTCTTTCTCTATATATAAAATTTTTTTTTCTTAAACTTTTTCAGGGAGTATTAAAAGAAAGCACATAAATTTAAAAGACAATGCATAATATAAAAATAGGATTAATAAATATTCCTTTAAAACATTTATCATTTATTACATTCCCTTTTTTCCTTATTTCTGTTTATAATATTTACATGTTTATTTTTTTTGCTTATTTCTTCACACTTATTTATTATATTAATTTATTTTTTTTGTGCCATTCTAAAAATAAATAAAAACAATACAAATAAAACTCACTATTATATTTCATAGAAATATTTAACAAACGATCTTTTTATCTCTATATCCCCGATTCTTATTCCTCTTTTTTTTTTTCATCACGACACATTTTTTCCACGATTGTTTATTTTCTCTTTTAAAGAATTGTTCTTGTATATTTTTAATTCTCATATTAATTAGCTATTCAAAAAAAAAAAAAAAAAAAAAAAAAAAAAGCTTGTTGGTTTTTCTTTTTATTATATATAAGAATATGTATTAACATTTTTATGTAGAGAAAATAAAAGAATACTCAAACAAATTAATGTTGTTTTATATATTTACAACATAATAAAAATATATACATACATAGTGCATTTAAGATATAATAATAATTGAAGTTTGTGTGTAAAATTTTTTATAGTACACACAAAAAAAAAGTATTTAAGTTGTATATAGAAATATTTAAAAATATATAACTATATATATAACATTATAAAAAAAATGATGCGATATTTTATTTTTTTTCTTACATTTTGGTTAAATATTTATAAATGTATTAACATTAAAATTAGAAATAATTATGGATTTATAAACTTAAATAATAATTTGAGAATACTTCACAAAAATAAACATGTCCTTTATTCGAAAGTTGAAATAAAAATGCCTGCCCTATCTAGTACTATGACGAGTGGCAAAATTGTTCGCTGGAATAAAACTGTTGGAGAATTTATCAATGTAAAAAATGAAAAATATAAAATATAAAATGAAAAATATAAAATATAAAATGAAAAACATAAAATAATAACCAAGCAAACACGCAAACAAGATGGCATACGGATTATCCACGTTTTCTTTTTTAATTTTTTTTTTTTTCAATTTTAAGGTTGGAGATATAATTATGACAGTAGAAAGTGATAAAGCAGACATGGATGTTGAATCGTTTGATGAAGGTTTGCATCTGTGCATACAAGTTTCTATTCTAAGTTCTATTCATACATTTTTGCAATATAAAGAAAATGTAGACAATTTACCGTTTTGTACATATTTTTTTTTCTCAGGATATTTAAGAAGGAAAATAATCGAAGAAGGGTCTGAGGCAAATGTTGGAGATGTACTAGGAATTCTAACGACTGAAGAAAATGAAGAAGTGGAAAATGTAGATTCGGTAAAAGAAGGAACAATAAATGACGAAACTATAAAAGAAGGAACAATAAATGAAAAAGCTACACAAGAAGGAACAATAGATGAAGAAGCGATAAAAGAAGAAGGCGTGGAAAAAGATATATACATTCCATCAGTGCAAAGTAAAAGAAATAAAGTAAGAATTTCCAAATGGTTATGTAAAGAAAACGAGTTTGTGAATAAATATGATGTTATATTTCACATTGAGGACGACAAAAGTACAGTTGAAGTGGATAGCCCTTATACAGGTTAAAAATTTTGGATAATGACAAAAATATTGTTTGTTTTTGTAATGTATATAATATAATTGCATATAAATATATGTAACTTGGTAATAAAAATATAAAATTAAAATTTCTTAAATTATTATTCCTTGTACAGGTACAATAAAAACAATTTTAGTGAAAGAAGGAGAACTTGCAGATTTGGAAAAAGAAGTTGCCATAATTTTAGTTAAAAAGGTGAAATAATTTCTAGATCTTTATATTTTTCAGAATATTATTTTTATTGATTTTATATTATCTATGCATATAAAAAATTAAAATTATTTCATCCTTTTTTTTATTAGGAACCAAATGAACTGGACACCCCCCCTATAAATTTGTATATATAAAAAGTGAAATATATTTTTTATTTTTCAAAATAAATATAGAAATATATTTATAATTAATTTTGTCTTTTTCTTTTATTTAGAAATAGCAAAATAAAAGAGCGTGATGTAATAACACATTTTAAAAAAAAAATAAAAGACACTAAAGAAGGGAAACAATTTTTAAAAACATTAAAGTAAGTTAAAAAAGAAATAGGAAATTAAAATAAACCACATTTCAATTACTAAGTTAATAATAATATTTTATTATTTTTTTTTTTATAAAAGTTATGATACTGAAAAGATACTTGAGGAGAGGCTCAAATTAAATAGCGATAAATATTATCAAGATATTCACAACAATTTTAGGTACCGAAAAAATGAGCGGAATAAAAACAAATGCACCCATTTGAGATAACAATATTAAATATATATTTTATTTATTTACTTAATAGATCTTCTGAATTGGACCCAAAAAGCATCAAGGGGGGTATACAGAACAACCAAGAACATGGACAAGTAAAATACCCACATCTGCTTTGTTATTCTTTACATATAAAATTGTATCATATATATTTTTTTTTTTTTTTTTTTACAAAGTTGCATGAAAAAATAGTATTGCCATCTGCCATTGAACTTATGAAGAAGCATAAACTAACTCCCGAAGATATCACGTAATAAAAATTGAAAGCGTGTGTTCTATATTTACTTTGTTCACTTTATTTACTTTATTTTTTTTTCACCTGTTGCCTTGAAATTCTCGCGTGCAGATACACGAGCATACCGAACAGAATCACTTACGAAGATGTCGACATATTTCTCGAAAAAAAAAAAAAAATTCCAAAAATAGAAACTGGTCCAACAGTAGAAACCGATACAAGAGTGGTAAAACTAACGAATATACAAAAGTCTATAAAAAAT
This sequence comes from Plasmodium berghei ANKA, assembly GCF_900002375.2. Lineage (NCBI taxonomy): Eukaryota > Apicomplexa > Aconoidasida > Haemosporida > Plasmodiidae > Plasmodium > Plasmodium berghei. The sequence continues at coordinate 196,637 of NC_036163.2, forward strand.
AATATGATGCTAACATTAAACGTTCCAGTATTTCGAATAACACATTTAATGAAAACTTCTCAATTAATAAAAATATATGAACAAGTAAAAGATAAAATAAGTATGTCAGTCATATTAAATAAATGTGTATCTTTGGCTTTACTTAAAAATCCATTAATATATTCAACATATATAGATAATGAAAATGGAGAAATTCGATATAATAAAAGTGTAAATATAGGAAACGCATTAGGGCTCATTGACTGTTTATTAACGCCTGTTTTAAAAAATGTCGATCAAAAAGATATATATACATTGTCAACAGAATGGAAAGTAATAATAACTTATTGTTTCATTGATATATGATTTCTATTATTTCATTTTTTTTTTCAACTTTTTAATTTAATTTAATTTAATTCAATTTAATTTCTTAGGATCTGATAAAAAAAGGAAAAAGTGGAACCCTTTCAGCAAATGAAATGTCTGGAGGTAATTTTTTTATTTCGAATTTAGGAATGTTTAACACATATCAGTTTGATGCTATTTTGCCAAAAAACGTATCATGTATTTTATCAATTGGTACAAATATAGTTAGTATAAATCAGTTTGACGATTTAAAAATAAATAAAGGAATAATGATGACTTTAACATGTGATCATAGACATATATATGGTTCCCATGCTGCTACATTTATGAATGATTTAGCAAATATCATTGAAAATAATATCATGGATATATTTTTATAAAGCATGTTTTTATAGAGATACTTTTGAAAAGTACAAATTTAATACCTTTTTCAAAAAAAATTATTTATCAAAATATTCAACTTGTAAAAAAAAGGAAATAACAATAAATATTTCTATATTTCTTCAAAACGAAAAAAATATATAAGTACCTATTTTTAAAAGAGAGTTGTGCCAAGTTTTACACTTGTATACACATAAAATATAGTATAGCCCCGAAGCGTTTTTTAAAAGAAATAATGTAATCCAGAAAAATGAAAAACAAATATATGAAGGATGTATAATTGCTTTGAAAACTAAAATGGGGAAATCTATATCATTTTGTTTCTTATAAACTTTTATAATTTATATATTTGTGTTATATTAATAAAAAAAAACACACACATACAAAAAAAATATATAGATAAATATATATACACACATACATATATATGCATGGTTCTACACTTGTCAACTCAAGTTTAATATATGTATAGGGAATCATTACAAGCATGTAGAATTCAATAAAAATAAATATGCATATATATAATATATATATATATATATATATATATAACAGTGTATAACATATTTATATAAATACTCAATAACAAAGTAATAAAATTTTAAGAATATGTATATATAAAAAAATATGCAGAAATATTTACATAGTATATATATATATATATATATATTTTTTCTGCATTTTTCAATGCGTAATAGTTTTATCCATATTTTCTCATTACGTATTGTTTCATTGCAAAAATAAAATTATGAATTTTTTATAAAAAGTTAAAAATTCCAATGTAAAAAATTTCTATAATATTCCTGTACTTGACAAGTATATTGTAGCAAACTCGTCATATATTTATTTATTTCGCTGTATATTTTTCTGGTACTTTTTGAGTATTTTCTTTGATATTAATTTTTACACACTTTATTCAGTCAAAATAACTTTTTAATTTAAAATAAATAGGATAATAAATATTTGTTTAACACCAAAAATAATGAAGCAATCTCTAATCACTACTCTGTGCATTCATATAATATATATATATATATATATATCCATGCAAATTATAAGCTCATATAAACTTTATTTCTTCGTCTTTTAGTGTTATTCTGAAACAATGTATAGTCATAATATTTTTATTTGGCATTATTTAAATGAGTGGTTAGCCAATCGAATCCTTCATATAACCCATCTCCTCTTGTAGCACAGGTTGATTGAATGAACCTACAAAAAAAAAATAACAATAATAAAATATATAAAAAAAAATTAATGGCTAGCTGTGTAGATTGATATTCCTTTTTCCTATTTTTCAAAAATATGGATAACTCACCAATTTCGTTCCCTAATCGTGTTAAGGTGTAATTTTTCAGTAACTTCAGCCGCAGACATAGCATTGGGCAAGTCTTGTTTGTTTGCAAATACTAAAATTATTGCATCCTTTAATTCTTCTTCATTTATCATTCTATGAAGCTCTTCACGTGCTGTAATATAAGGGAAAGCATAAATTTAGTAAATTAGCAAAAAATAAAAAAAAAAATAAAAAAAAAATAAAATTAATAGCTAGCTGAATAGCCAAATTTTACTATTTGATTTATTTTACTAACCATCGTCAATTCTTTCTCTATCATTACTATCTACAACAAATATTAGCCCATCGGTGTTAGAGTAGTAGTGCCTCCATAATGGTCGTATCTGGGAGAAAAAGCATGTACATATGTTTTTCAAAGTATTGGAAAAATTCAACATACAAATTAACAAGTTAACAAATATATGAAATGCACACACACGTATGTAAGCATATGTACCTTGTCTTGTCCTCCAACATCCCATACAGTAAAAGAAATATTTCTGAATTCAACTGTTTCAACATTGAAACCTGAAGAATAAGGAATTCCGTGTTATAAATGTGCCACATTGTTAGTACATGGGTGTGCAACATTGTAATGAATATGAAAAGTAATTTATTATATCGTGTTAATATACATATATGCATGCCAATATGTTTTTATCTGTTTTATCAGTTTTTATCTGATGTTTTTTTAATTTTATTTAGTAACGCACCTATAGTAGGAATTGTTGTAACAACTTCTCCTAATTTAACTTTGTATAATATTGTTGTTTTTCCAGCAGCATCTAAGCCCACCATTAAAATTCTAACATCTTTTTTTTGAAACAATCGATTGAATAATCTACTTACTAATAACCCCATTTTAACTAAAAAGTGAAGAAATGAAAAAATAGAAATAAATTAATATATATTGGAAGGAAAAGAAATATCGAGATAGAGTTCACACATTCTTGTATATGATAATATTATAAAATACACAATTTACATGTACAATATAATGGATATATATATAACACACATATATACAGAAGCTTTTAATATACACATAATATGGATGGATATAAATGAAAAGTATAAAGAATTTATTTTACCTTATTTATATATATAATAAATATCTTAAGAAAAATTATTATTTATTTTTCTTTAAATAAAATAGTAAAACAAAATTATATACTACTTAAAATTTTGGTAATGTATATACTTTTTAAATGAAAATGTATGTGCAATGTTATTACAAAAAATAACACAAATTATTTATTATTTTGTTTTGTTTTTTATTCACTTAGTATGGATATTAAATAGTTGTATATTATATTAAGCATATAATGTATTTATTAACATTTAAACTATATTTATTATATGCATACATAAAACGTATATGATTACACGTTAGTTTCATGTTATTTGACTTTCATATTTTTTTTAAGAAAAATAATTCATATATATATATTTTATATTAAGAGTAAAAATATACTTTTCCTTTTTTATTCGTTTTCTTTTTCTCTTTTTCTCATTTAATGACTAATAATGTATATTATTGTATATTTTTATTATTATATTTTTTACAATATATTTTTTTTATTTTATTAGTTTTTCAAAACAATCTAAATTCCACAAATTCTTTGTAAACATATGCAAAACTAAAATTTAGCAAATATGTAATAATAACATATCATAAAGGGAAATTTTAAAGAAAAACGATAAAATACATTTTTTTTTATATATACAATAATAATTATTATGTATATGGAATTTTATTATGTATAAATATATTTATAATTATACGCATATTTTTTCTATAAGTTTAACACTATATTTTTTATTTATTTTGTTTATTGCCTTATATATTTTATTTATATATATGCTTTTAATTATTTAGAGAAAAAGAGAATATTGATTGCAAAAGGGTAATAATAATAATAAAACGAAAATAAAATAATGATAAAATAAAAAAATATATAGTGAAATAATACTATCAAATATTGTAAAATACTAATATGAAAATAAATTGAAAGAATATCATTTTTAAAACTCGCAAAATTATGAATGGGGAAAAAACATAAGTTGTAAAATTAGGAAGTTTTTTTATATTAAAAACGCTTTCAGTGCACAACTAAACTCTTTTTTATATAATAATACAAATAAAACAAAATTGTGTATATATATTAACTATTAAAAAAATGTATAAACAAACGAGTTCATTTTCTTAACGATTTATTTACATAAAATAATCTTTGCATAATATTAAGGAAGCAGCATATATATGCTTATACCTTTTATATGAATGTATAACGATATACATATATCTATATATTTATATACTAATGCAAGGCTGTTTTACTATTTTTGTTTTTCAAGCAAAATTCTTAAAAATAACCAAACTTCGAAATACTCTATAAAAACATGCTAAATAAAAATATATAAAAAAATAATAATAATAATAAATTAAAAATACATTAAGTACACAAATGCAATACCAGTTTATTAGGTTTTTACTGGGAATAAAAATTGTACATACATTATACACATAAATGTGTATCAAAATGTGTGCGTATTATAAACACACAAATTAATGAGCTCTTAATATCATCTATATATAATTATATTGTTTAAGTGCACATTTTTTTCTTTTTTTTTAACTTTTCTATACTTATAAAATAATACAACAATCTTATTGGTAGGGATTAAAGCAATTTATCATTTTTTAAATTCTTAAAAATAATAAATAATCAAATTCATATCTTTAAAATGAAAAATACACATTCTTTTTTTGTTTTAAAAAGTTGTAAAAAATAAGCACAACCCTTTCTTTAATTTTTATTCCCTTTTAATTATGTACAATTCATATTTTATTCATTAATAATTATGAATAGTCAGGTATAATCACATTATTTTGGCTGTTTATATTTTAATTAAAATAAAATCATATTTTATTACATAATATTTGTGCAAATTCCAGTGTCTCTATATTGTATACTTTATTTAAACATTATGCTTACACACAACGATCAATAAGCATATGCATATTTTTTTTTCAAAAAATATGTAAATTAAAAAAAAATAAAAACAAAAAAAAATACTATAAAATATATGCATTTATCGTTCCTTTTGCATTAATTTAGGTTGAAGGAAAAAGAAATAAACTATGATACATTATCTGTATATACTTCTATATTGTATACTTACAAAACAGCATCGGCAATTAACAAAGTATCGAATGTGCTCATGTCTTTATTTTAAAGTCTTTTTTGGGGAATATACAACTTCCCCATGTACACGAATTATATATAAGCGTTTCTAAAATTTATATCTTTTATTTTCTTTTAATTTCCTTTGTTCGCGAAGCATAATGAGGTATTCTTCTTTAATGACTTCTCTAAAGTCTTCTATCCCTATAGACGGTAAGGGCCAGAAAAATAAAGCAAAGAATGAAGCAAAGAATAAAGGAATACGCATAACCGATATACATAAAACGCATGTGCATATGAAAGCATGCCATATTTCTCACCTTCTTCGAAAGCCTTAATAACAGCTAGCCGAGTAGGTACATGCACATTTTGGTGAACAAGTTTTCGAAATTCTTTATTTTCAGGTGTTAAGGCACATAAATTTTCCCATTCTAAATTAACATCATACACATAATAATTATACTTATCATTGTATACACATTCTGTCATTATCTGCATCATTTGATATTCATCATATCGGGGAAATAGACCGGGAGCACATTCACCTCCATATTTTTCTTGTAATATTTTATTTTCTTTTAATATTTTACACTTTGTCCAAAATGGGGGTGGTAATCTATATTGTAAGGTTCGACCTCTTGCATAAAAAATTTTTATTTGAGTATGTATATTTGCTTGCAAAAATATTTCAAATAATGGCATTTTAACATCCAGTTTTAAATTTACTATTTTAACTTTTCTTCCAAATTTTTCCTTCACCTTGTTAATCAAACTTTCCATTTTTTCTTTATCATTTTCCATGAGTTTACAATATGCACCTAAATTGGATTTAGGAAAATAAAGAAATTTTTTACATGTTATATCTTCGCATATATATATATATATGAAATGAAATATATGATACACATACAAACATTCAAAAGTACGCAATCACTCAATCATATCTAACCCATTTTGGGGGTAACGAAATATAAAATATTTTTTTGCTTATTTTTTTGAATTTCATAGTTGCAATGATTTATTAAACGAGTTTGTCGCATTATATCCAATACTTTTTCTCGACTTTCATGAGTCAGTTTATAATCATCAATATCCCTTTTTTCATCTTCGTTTTTATTTCGTATTTCTTCTTTTATAATTAAATCTTCCCAAGTTTCAACTGGTGGAAGAGGGGGAATATATCTAAGAAAGTTTAAAAAATATATATAATAAATAAATATATAAAAAAAAAAAAATACCCATATATAAATAATGTGAGCTCGAAAGTACTTAAACACAACTTCATATGAGAAGGTCTTATTGTTTCTCTGGTTGGTGTCACTTATTCCGTTTCATATACCTTTCATTTTATTATTTTTATTTTATTGTTTTTATTTTATTATTTTTATTTTATTATTTTTATTTTATTATTTTTATTTTATTGTTTTTATCTGATGTTTTGCCTACTCGTCATCCGTGAAATATTTGTAGTCATCCAACTCCTCTGCTGCTTTTAGAAAAAACGAAAACTTTTTAAAATTATTGATAGGGTGATTAAGACTGTGTATTTTCCTAATGATGGGCTTGAACGGATATTTCACATTCTTATATGAGATAAATTTTTTAACATAATTTTCACAGAATGGCGTAAAACATATAAATACCAGTAACAACTTTTTTATATATACATATTTCGAATAATTTAGCATTATAAATATGTATATATATGTGTATGTGCATACAAATGGCATATAACCCCTGTTTATAAATATAATTTCATTATAATTCTATTATTATAGAAAAATTAAAGGCTAAAGGTTTATTTTTTCATTTTAATATGGGCCCAATATTTATTATGTAAATGGAAAGTTAATTTCCTCCAAGTGCTCAAGCATACATATGCATAATACTTGTTAGCTACTTCAACAAATTTGATAAAAAATATATATACCAAAACAAGGAGAAAAAAAATGATATTCATCAATTTGTGGTAAAATATGTATCAATTAATTTTTCTTATTCCTTTAATTATATCGTTTTAAAATTATATATTATTCTTATTAGTTCGTTTATATAATTGAAATATTTACATCCATGGCTAGAAAAAAAAAACAGCCAAAATGCACTATTAACATGAACAGTTCATATTTTTTTTAATCATTAACTGCATAAAATCACAAGTATTGTGTAGATATAAAAGTATTTGTATATATAGTAATACAGATATATATGAACACAAAACTATATGCCACCTGATAGCAAAAGTTAAATGAGTTTTTGAAAGAAGTAATATAAATAAGAATAAATTATTCTTAGAAAAATAAAAAAAGTCACCAATAACTAATAAAATGTGTGCAAAAACTAGCCAAAAATATAAATAAATACAAATTATTTCACACAAAAGAATAAATATGAAAAAAGAAAAAAAAAGTATTATAATTTCTGTGTTCTATGCAATCTCAAATTGATCAACAAGTTTTTAAAATAGTCCGAGGAATTTTGCTTGATTAAATCTGAAACAATAGTTTGAAAATCGAACATGTTTGAGTTATCCTGATTTTGTAATAACAATATAAACTGTTTAATTGACTCGATATTTACTAGCTCATTAAAACTCGTATTTTCGTTTATATTATTAAAAATATTTTTTTGTAAAAGGAAATAATTTTTGCATATTTTAATAAATGTGGATGTAAAAATATTTAAAAAGGAATTAACTTCTTGTGGATCATTTTTAGTAAATATACTCATTTCTCCAATATAAACATCTATATTATTTTCGTCATATTGGCTAAATAAAATATTGTTCATATTTTTTTTTTCATTCATATTTTGTTGTAATGTTAGCATTGGAGGGTTATATAATAAAAATCCATGTAAAATTATTTTCATGATTTGTAATAAAATAAAAAAGCTAGTTGAAGAATTAAATGTTGGTAATACACATATTGAATCGGATAAATCAATAAGGCATGATAAACATTGTTTGGTAATATTGCAATCATAGCTATTTAAAAGGAATTCAAATGTTGGTAATAAATAATTGAATAAACCTATTTTATCACTATTAAATAAATAATAATAAAAATAAATTTTATTTTTATCTCCAGAATATTCTCCAATTATATTGGAATTATGACTAGAATTTGTAGACACAATTAACTCATTAGGTATTATAAATAAATTTTTGCATATTTTGAAAAAATTAAAAATGTATTTTTTATTTCTATATAGCATATCACAATACATCGAATAATCTTCTTCCCTAATATCCGTTTCATTACTCAAATGTGAATTAACTTTTTTAATAAATTCATTTTCTTGTTTAAAATAATTAAATTTTTTTTCAAAAAAAACAGAAAATATTTTAGTAAACCAATCAATTATTAACTCATTCATATTTTTATTCATAATTAAATGTTTTATTTTTTGACTCAAAAATAAATAAATTGATAATATATTATGATTAACATATGTATATGGATTATGTTGTAAACCCAAAGATAAGACATCATTAAATATATTCAATATATTATTATTAATAAATATAAATTCTTCCTCTATATATATTTTTATTACATTACATGCATTTTCATGTAACGATACAAAATTTATTTTTCCAAATTTTTTCAAACTATCATAATTATTATTAGTTGGTCTATTCTTTATTTGTATATTTTCAATATTTGAAAACGATTCCGTTTTTTTTAAGTTTTTATATTTTCTATTATACATAATGGCTATTCCTCTTTCTTTTTTTCCCAAATAAAAATAATTAATATCTGAATATAATATAGGGCATGCTTCAAAAATTAAACTATTTATATCGTTATGTATAAAACCATTATATATAGATAGTATAGATATTGAGTTAGCAAATAAGTTCATAGAAATTTGTAAAAATTGATTTTCATTTATTAGTAATATATTATTATTTGCTAATTTATAAATGATATCACTACTTAGTTCTAGATTTCCATAATTTGGAAAATTTGATAATTTTATCATATTTTGTTTGTTAATTATTCTTTTAATTTTATTATATGAAAATTTGGAAAAAAAATTTTGTACTATTTTATATGTGTCAAATAAATAGTTTGCTGTAATTAGTGAATTATCATTTGTATATAAAAAATTATAGAGATTTTGAAAGTTTGTAACTTGTTTATTAAAATTGTTTAGAAATTCTATTGGTTCATTCATTATAATTTGAATATATTCGATGTTGTCATTTATATTGTCAACATTAAGTGAAGATATTAAAACAAGAATAAAAAGAGAAAATTCTTTGTTATGTTTAAATGACGAAGTAGAAAAAACAGATTCATTTCCTGATCCCATAGATGTAGATTTCTTATACTCAAGAAATGTTTTCAAAATGTTATGAATCATATCATTTGTTAAATGGTTTTTTAAATTTTCAACAATTGATGAAAATATAGAAAAATAATTTTTTTTTAATTCTAAACTAAAATTATGATTATTTTGTAAAATATTTTTAAATAAATTTTCCATCATAAAAAACGCATATTCTTTTTTATAATTTAATATATATGAATTTTCTGAAATAAATTCTAATCTTTTTATTTCAAATAAAATCAAATTTTTTGATATATTTATAAAATTAATAAAATCGTTTTCGGATATTTGTTTATAACATGTTAATAAATTATTTATACAATTATTGTCTATTTCATAATATGGAGAAGATTTATATTTATTTATACATTTAATAATATGCAATACTAAATTAATACGATTCTTTTCTTCTCTCAAAATTTTTACATTTTCATTTTCATCAAAATTCATTTTATTTCCATTTTGTTTTCCACACATCTGAATCGATTCCATTTTTTCTTTTTCTTTCTCAAAAGCTAACAATTTATCGATTTCTTGATCAATACAAATTAACATGTTTTTTTTGTTTTGAATAAACTGATCCTTTGACCAACTTTCGTTATTAGAATCTGTTGTACATGTAGAAAGTTGATATGAAATTATATCTTCATTTATTTTATGGTTTTTTTCCATTATTATATTTTTACAATCTTTTAATACATTAATTAAAAATGTTAACATTTCATAATACATTTCCAACAAAGAATAAACAAAACAATCCTTATATTTAATCATTTCGTTGAATAAGTTATCAACATTTATACTATTATAAAATTTAAAGAAATCACAAAACACATTAACTGCTATATTATATACCTCATGATTCATACCCATTATCGTTTTTATAAGTAAACATATCCGTTGCCTCATTATATTATTATTAATTGAAGCATTGTCTTTTGTTATCATATTCGTATACATTTCAAATTGGAAATTGTTATCATTATTATCTATTTCGTGAATAGTGTATTTATTATATGCGTCAAACCATTTTTCGTTATATTCATTTATATAACTTGTAAAAAATTGTAACATAAATTTTTTATTTAAAGAATTTGAATCCTTATATATTGGTATTCTTATATACCGTATAAATATGAGAGTAAATAATTTCTTTAAATCGTCAATAGTTATTATAAATAAATCTTGATTATATTTCTTTGCATTATCATCATTTAATAATGCATTTTTTTCTAACTTGTAAATATTATTTTGTTCATTTTGAATTTGATCAAGTTGGTGATTTTTTATAAAAATTAAGTCTCGATTTTTTTCAAAAATATTTTTACAAATAGTTAAAATATAAATTAAGATATTAACATTTGGATGATGTATATTTTTAAATATATTAATTATATACATATTTATACATTTTATTTTATTTTCTTTTTTGTGTAAATAGTTTGATACTGGAATAGCTGATATGTTCATAATCATTTTAATATACACATTTTCAAAATCGTAATGTTTTATATCATAATAATTTAAATCTATGTTAAAAAATTTTTCTAAAAAATTCATAAGTTCATTTTCATTAATTTGTAAAAAAGTTTTACTATTTATTTTAGATACACCTTCTATTATGTTTGAAAATATTGTTAATATTATTTCTTGTATGTTTGAATTATTAACAAAATTATTAATGCATTCATTAAAATGTGGAAATTCTATTAGTTCCATATTCTGACTTTTACTATATATATAACGTGTATATAAATAATTAAATTCTTCGGGAGTTATGATAATCAAAGGTTCATTGTTTTGTGTATTTGATAAACTATTGTTAAATGATTTTTGATATATATTTTCATTTTTTTTCATATTATTACGAAGCGGCAAAACTAAAACATTTAGTAAAAAATTAATAGGTGACATATATGAGCTACTAAAAAATAAATGGATTGGAGAAAAAAAAGATAGCTCCTTAATACATTGCATTAATAAAATAAATTCATTTTTTTTTTTTAATAAAATAAAATAATAAAAACATGTATAAATAAAATTAAAAAGCTCATTTATGTCATTTATTATGATTGTTCTAAACATGTTAAACTGTTGTCTTGTTAGTATATTTGTAAAACTATCATTAGTTATTGTATAAAATATTTCTTTTAAAAAATTTATACTAATGTGTAATAATGCGCTAAAATATTCATTTTTTTTTTCTTCTTCAATTCCTTCATTTCCTTGTTTAAAAAATATTTCATGAATTTTTCGTTTCAATTGTATTGGATCTTGAGTTCCCCCTGGCAATGCAATATATTCCATTTTTTTTTTCAAAAACACAACCATAAAATATAAAATAAAATTATATAAATATCGAAAATATGTATAATCATTATACATGCATATTATGCTTAATATTTGTGAATATTTATTTTTTGCCGAATTTGAATATGAACGAATAAAATAACAATCTGAACAGTTCATAAAATTTGACATCAAATAATTATTATTTTCATTTATAAATACTTCCATTAAATTTTTTTTAAATAAGTCTAAAGATTTCTCTTTTATATTTAGCATATCCATATTTATAGAATGATTAAACTCTAGTGACAATCCAAATAAAACATTAATGAAATTATTTCGAATATTTATTTTGTCAGCATAATTGTAATTATTGTAATATTTTTCTATTAACTTGTTCATATAACAAAATGATAAAAATGTTATATTTTCAAAAAAATCTGATTCTGGACGTTTATCTCCACCCCTATTCCAAATTGAGTCCGAATGAACAAGATAAAAACATCCATAAAGTTCTAAAGATTCACCATTTTTACAATCATTTATATATTTAATACTTAAAGCATCATTATTAAAATAATTCATAAATATTTCACCCAACTCCTTACTTTTATTCATAACATGAAGCATATCACTAGCCATCTTTTCTCCATATATACATATATATGTAATGTCACAGAAAAATCTGCAACACTTTAAAACTGAAACTAAAAAACTTGGTCCCAAATTCGACTAATTATAAATGTTTTCCTAAAAAATTATGTGAAATATTATGAACAGTTCATAAAAAAAAAAAAAAAAACGCTATCTGTGTGGTACTTACAATATCTTAAATAAAACAGTAAAAAATAATAAAATAGAAAGCTTGAAAAAAAAAAATAATATTTGTATAAATTATTACATTCAACCATCCAGATTAATTAAATACTATTACTATTATTATTTTAACGGTTCCCCCAAAAAAATCATAAATATATAAAATGAAGCATAAATTTCCCTTAATTATAGTGTGGCAATATATGGCAAGCTAAAAATAATACGTTTTATTTCACGTTAATGCAACTAATTTAAAAAATTAATTAAAAAAGCTTTTTGAAATGACACAAAAGGTGGGGAATAAAACGCGTATTTATAACATGTACAAATATGAATAATTTATTTTGAAAAGCTGGCTATACCCATGCATATTGTGTAAATGTTATATACATATGTAAATATTGCCTGTGCATATTGTTGGCAATATTACATGTACAAGCAAGGTATTTTTGGCTACAAAATTACATAAATGTGAATACAGTTTATTATATTATACACGTTGTTATATACTATTTGTGTGCCCACGCATTATGCATATTGTGCCAATATATGTGGGACTAATTCAACACTTTTCGCATACTCTCAAAAATATAATTGACATTATTATTATTTTTTTAAATTTTTTATTCAAGTTTTTTAATTAAAAAAAATAAATGTACATAAAATATATATGTTTTACATGCATCGTGCATACAATATATTATATGTCCAATGGATGCATTAACTGTTCATTTTTAAAACTTGCATATAAACCATATATCAATTTTTATAGCTTTGATAAAAATAGACGAACATAAGAAATGTATTTTAACGAAAAGTACACAAATATATACACACAATGCAAGCAAAATGATTTCATATTTCTCCTGTTTATTCTTTTTTTTTTTTTTTTAGCATTTCATAGGACTAGCGAATAAAAAAACGTTGTGCTAAAATGTTGCATTGTTTTGTGATTAAAATAAAAATTATAAATAATAATTGATAATGTTGAATTATAATCGGATATAATGATAAATGTAAAGGAACACATATTATGCAAGTTTTACATAAACAAAAAAAAAAAAAAAAAATTTACACAAATATAGTATGTCGAGTTTCCGATTACTACCTAGTTACGGGATTAAAAAATAAAAAAAATTATTTGAATAAGGAAAATGTGGTAATAACTGCATTTATTTTCCTAAATCAGCTAGCTACACTTCTTATATTATTTTAGCTTTATTCTCCATTAATTTTTTTTTTTTTTCCCTAGCTATTCTTTTAGCACGTTCTAAAGGAGTTTCTTCAATTATTGTTGGTACATCTGTATTGTCAGGTTTATTTTGTGCATCTTGTTTATCTGAAATAAATCTATTTGCATTATGATTAATTTCATTATTTTTATCACAAGCTTCCCAATTATCTGTTTTAATATCATTAGTCTTATCAGCAATATTATCACTTTCTTTATTTTGTGTATCTATATTGAAAAAATCTTCTTCATAAACATCCTGATAAAATATATTTTCTTCGGAATGTTTTTTATTCTTGTTCATATTATTATTTGCATCAACATTTATTTTATTCTCTGACATTGAGTTTTCTGTTTTGTTAAAATATTCATGGCCTAAATCATTTTCATCTTGTATTAATGAAAAATTATTTATAAATTTAGTATTATAAACTTTTTTAAAATTAAAAATATTAATATTTTCTTCCATTTTATGATTTTTAAAAGTGCTATTACATATAGGATATGTTGACTTATATTTATAAATAAGATATGAACGATAATGTTCATAAACTTCTTTTTTTTGTGTTAAATTTTGTATTTTATTTAAAACATCATGTATATTATATTTTCTTCTAATTGTTTTATAAATGTCAGCTAAATTATTTGCTCCATCATTTATTAACAAAACGTTATGTATAGAAAAATACAATTTTGATGTTACTTCATTTATTAAATTCATAAACAAATTAAAATTTGTTCTTAAATGTTTTCTTTTATATTGTTTAACGGTTTGTATTAGTTTGATATATTTATGTTCTAACCTGCTTATTTTCAGATTTAATTTTTCACGTTCAATTATAAAATTTGTATCCATTTCACCTATTTTGTTATTATCGTTAAACATATATTCATTTTTATCATCATTTGTTGATTCATTATTATCAAATCCATACTCATCCTCTTCTGATCCATTCAATCTAGACATATTATCTACACTAACTTCTTTTAAATAATTAAAACAATTACCCTTGTTATAGATGTTAACTAGCTTTTTTTTTATATCCAATAAGCTGTTTTTTTTATTAATTACTGGTATAGTTGTATTTTTATGTACATTTTCAAGATTATTATTTTTGAAAAATATGTCTATATCAGGCACAATTAGACATTTTTCAAATTTTTTATTTTTAAATAAATTTTCAATAATCAAATTTTTATATTCACTACAAAAAGAATCTAAAACTTTTTTAATAGCATTAGTGTAACGTTCTTCAGTATAGTCTATTTTTCTTTTCTTTTTTTTTAAATTCAAATAAATATAAATATCCCATAATTCATCTTTTTCATCTACAAGTTGTTTAATTTTATTTTTTTCATCTTGTACATATTTTTTTAGTTCGCCATCATCATCATCGCTATATTTTTCTTCGAATTCATCTTGGCCCATCATATTAGAATTATCATCATTATAACTATTTCTTTTTTCACTTTTTCTTTTTTTATTAATATCGTTATTAATTTGTTTTAGTGCGGCTTCATTGAATATATTTTTTAATTGGAAAGTTATTGTTTTTTTTTTTTTTTTTTCATTTTGTTCATTTTTTTCAAGCTCATCCGCATATTCATCTCCATAATTTTCTTCGTTAAAGTTCACTTCATTGTTTCCAATATCTTCATTTAAATTATTCTCATATGGAATTTCTTCACCTTTATTTTCATATATATCATCATCACTAAAATTTAAACTCATTCTATTATTCTGATATGTTTTTTTTTTTTTTTTTTAGCTAGCTATTACTACTATTATTGTTACTGTTTGGCTTGTCGTGCTTTTCTCTCTTTTATTTTTTCACAAAAATTCAAACTTTTTTTAATAAAATAATGTGTAGATAAAATAGAGTCATAAAGAGGAAGAATGCCGCAATTAAATCAAAGGGAAACATAATATAAGAAAAAAGATAAAATACAGGAGCAATAAATGAATGAAATATTTTTTCCAAAATAAAATATTTATATGCAATGAAAATTAGTGTGCATTCAATATAAAAATGGGCGGAAAAAATACAAATTAAAAATACTATTTTAAAAATTAAAAAAAAATGTAAACCTATAAATATATACATGAGACGTGGAAAAACTTCAAAAAAATATATATTATATATCCATATTCTTTTACAAAAGGTTTTGGAAAAAAAAATATATTACATGTATGCATACACACATATGTCATAACTCTCGTAATTTTCCCGCCATATAAAATTTTTGTTAACACAAAGAAATATCACATAATACCGAACATAATAATAATTAAGATCAATTTTACTAATATGAAATTTATAAAATGCAAAAAAATGCAATATTCTTTAAATGCTTAAATTAAATCATATCGCCTTTATTTTTTTCATCTTTTTTTTTATAATTTTTTCTAAAAAATATTCACATATTTATACGGATGTTATGCCATTGGTTTGTATGCTGAACAGACATAAAGAAAAAATAAAAAATAAAAATAAAAATAGAAGAAAGCCAAGTATTTGGTAATACTCATCGTTTAACTTTTCTCACTATCCTAAACAAATATAGGGTAACACAAATAGCGACTTGCTCATAAGCATTTAAGATTTTTTTTAACGTTAAAAGGTTTTGTTGACAAAAAAATGCAATATTAAAAAACAAAAAGAAATATAACAAAAAACGTACATGTATTATTCAATGCACACACCAGTTTTCACGTATATGCGCTTAAAACTTGTAGAAAAAAAAATAAAACATATATATGGATTAAAAAAAAAATTATTCATGTATATATTATTTACAAATTTTAAAAAAATATGCATATACCTTTTGAAAAGGCATATCTTTATGTTAAATAAAAAATTTGGAAACAAATTAAAAATATATATATCGCTCTGTGTGCATGGAAATGCGAGCATTTTCAAAATGTGGAAATAAATAGTGAATATATAAATGAATAGATAAATGAATAAATAATTGAATAAATAAATGAATAGACGCTCCTTGTATCTCCTAAAATAGCTACTACTCATAAAAATTTGCAATTGTCATGCAATGCGAACTCGATCCAATTTTAGAATTTTCTCAAAAAGTACAAATCAATTTTATTGGACACAATTTTTAGCATTAAAAGAGCAAATGAAAAGGAAGATACATATATGCCAGCAAATGATAGATTGTTTAAATAAAAATAAATTGAATGAACTATATATATATAAAACAATGAATTAATTGGTGAAATAATATCCAATAAATATTTATATCTATGTAAGTATAATGCAACTTCATATATTTTATTATTTCCCAAATATAATTTTTTCAAAAAACTATATTGATTTAATAAGTTGACATAAAAATCCATCTTTTTCCTTTCCTTTATTTCTTTAAGTATTTCATCTTTATTAAAAAATTGTTCATCTGTCCATTTTTTCAGAAAAGATAAATTGCTTTGAAAAATCAATCGGGTATAAATAAAAAATAGCTGAGTAAGGGCAGCCCAACCGAGGATTTTACCTGAACAATTAAGGTAAAAAATGATAAAATAAGAAAAATGCATGACCATGTTAAGGTGAAAACTATATGATAACTGAAAAAAAAAAAAAAAACCAAACACTAAGCTACAAAAATTGAAATATTTTTTTATTACTTTTTTTTGATCCAAGCAAATGGAAACTACCCCAATTAGCTTGCACAAGGAGATAAGGGAAAAGAGAAATATAAGAGAAAAAAAGAACATGAACTAAATTATTTACAAGGTAAAATTTTTTTGAAAAGAAATCATATGAATTAAGAATAAATATAAGTCTAAGAATACAAAATTTGTAGAAAAAAAAAAATAGGGTAGATAAAGTGTGTATTTTAACGAGTTTTTCTGTTTTCGTATTTTGAAATTCTCCAATAAATGCGTATCTTTTTTTAAAAAAGGCATATAAATAATTGGCTTTAAAACAAAATAAAGTAAAAAATAAAAATAATATATTAACTGAATTATAGCTTATCATTTTAGAAAAATGTGTTGGCTTGTTAAAAAAGGGAATTTTATTAATATACTCTTGTATATAGCTATTAGAATATTTATATTTTAAATAATTAAATGATATATTATAATAATTTTTAAATTGATTATAGTAAACTACTGAATCGTCTTTTAATTTGTTAGATAATATTGTGTAATATTTTTTTGCATCATTATATTTATATAAAAGTAATTCTTTTGTTTTGGCTTTAACCCGTTCAATATCTTCTTTATTTATATTTAATTTATATTTACTGATAAGATTTTTTATTTTTTTTAGCTTACTTAAATCATATTTATTTGAATCATTTTCATTCATATATTTATTTCTTAGCATATCATTGCTCATATTATTTTCAAAGTTATGCATATTTATATGCATATACATCTTCTTCCTCATATGTTTATTACCATCATTATAATATATTGGTAAATCAGAAACAATTTCAAAATTTCTATTTTTTATAACATTTAAACATATTACATTTTTAATTAATCCTACAATAATTAAATACCTCACCAATTTTATTTTCTTCATATTTTTTTTTCTATATATTCAAAAAAATTATTATTAACCTTGAATAAATTTTTTAAAAAATCTTCAAAATATTTCCACCACGTTGTTAAACAAATTTCCCCGTTTTCCACACTTCGATATGTAAAAAAAAAAAGACACATTAATGTGAATATATAATTGTAGCTAGCTAATTTAATATCCTATCATACAAACTTTGTTAATAAAAAATAATAGCATATCAATTCGATCTGAGTTTTATAGTTCAATGGAACTTCTTTTCTTTATTTTGTCACAGCATTTCATAAACAATATTTCGTTTATTATGTTTTCTCAAAAGAAACTAATACGCATAATTAAGCGAAATAACGAAAAACTATTTCATCATAAAAAAAAAAAAAATTAATAAATTTTATGAACATGTTAATAAAAGTTTTCTTACGCTTTTGTATGTACTTTTTTATATTTATTCGTATATTTGTCTATCATTAGTAGCATTCTTTTTCTTGTTTTTTTATTATATTATTTTATAGAATGTGTGAGATTGCTTGTTTATTCTTGTCATCCTAATATATTTATATGTATTTTTATTTTAGATAGCCAATTATATATTGTGCATATATATTTTACTAATTTATATAATTATATCTTTGTGTGTGTTATATATCAAATAAAGGCAATTGGCTTCATTCTTATATTCTTTTTTTAACTATTCGTTGTAAGGTTGCATATTTTTAATAAACAGAGAGTTTAAATTGTAAAATAGCCAGAAATAAAAAATAAAATAATAAATAACAAAATATTATAATTCTAAAAAACTTTGAATAAATCAAAGAAATGTGTAAACCTTTGAATATATGCTTGTTATTCATTTGTGCTAATTCCTTTCCCTTTGGGGTTTTCCAATTAGTATAATATACATAACAATGCATATATTAATTGGAAATAAAATATATTTATAACATTCAAATTGATAAACAATCTAAATAGTTAATATTATATATAAATAGGAAAGGCTTAAAAAATGAAAAAGTATTTGGCAAGGGAAAAAGGGGGAAATTAAAATAAAAAGAATAACCAAATAAAAAATGTATACATAAACTTAAATAAATAAGTAAATGGATAAATGAATATTATATAAATATACATATGAGAATGCTTAAAAAAACACGAACAAATAATGAAATTCATAATTAAAATATATAAATAAAAATATATATATTTAACTATGTATATTAACCTTATGGTAATAGTTTTTTTTTTTTACTGGAAATGTATATATTATTTATTGCCCATATAATATCCCTAATATTTTTGCTTATTATTATTTATTATTATTATTTTTCTATAATTTTTATATATTATATTTAGTTTATTTTTCATAATTACCATTGTCACTTTTTTATAATTGGAATTTTATTCAAATAAATTGTATATATTTATTGTTTTTTCATTCATTTTACTTATTTACGATTATTTTATTTATCATACCTTTCCCTACTTGTTTATATATAACTACCTTTACTATGTGTTTGTATTCCTTTTATTTTGGTTACACCGCAAATTGATGTAAAATTTTATAATACTGAACTTGTGCATAAATAAATAATATTATATGTACACATAGTATGTGTACATGTTAAAATAAACAGAGGTTGTACTTTTACAAATTTTTCCAACAATAATGTTCTTATTTATTCCTCTATTCCTATAAAATGCTGTATCGATTTTTTTGGATCCAAACATTTTTTTGGCTTTCAACTTATTTTGTGAAAAATGTCAACTCCTATCTTCCTGGAATGAGCCCTACTGTAAGCAAAAGCTAAAGATACTATCTATATATGTTGAAAATAAATTAAAAAAAAAAAAAACTAACAAAAAAAACTAGCAAAATGAAATGCATATCAGTAGAATGATAAATGCATGCTTATGTGAATAATATGTAAGGTATAAATAAGCAAGCCGTATATACATAACTTGTTTACTTACCTGATTTAACAGGCCTATAAAGAAGGTGACAAAGTTGTTATTAATATAAAAAACTTATATAGTAGACGAGCAGTTACGAGCTTAAACTATTTTTCATTCCATTTATGTTCCTCAAATGATAATAACAAAAAAGAGGAAAGAGCGCCAAATATTTTTAAAATAATATCAGGAGACATATTATATAATTCATTTATCGAAACTAATTTTAAACAAAATAAAACATGTGCAAATTATTGTGAAATATTAATAAACGATGATGTTTATAATAAATATAAATATCTAATTCTATATAATTACAATATTATATATACTACTGATAATATGGATATATTTCGAGAGGATCCAAAACGGAAGGGTTTATACTACTCTGGAATACCCATTGGTTTCATAAAAGATGTACGAAAAATGAAAAAATGAAAAAATGAAAAATGAAAAAATGAAAAATGAAAAAATGAAAAAATGAAAAAATGAAAAATGAAAAAATGAAAAAATGAAAAATGAAAAAAACAACCTTTATATTTCATGCCGATATATACACCTTCTTTAATTTCATTTACAGGGACAATACCATCTCTACAATTATTACAAAATAAAAATTTTATATAATAGTGCAAAACCAAACTCGGATTTGCATTATATAGTTGGGTTTGAAGTAAACCCAGAAAGGTAAGGAAAAAAATGCCAAAAATAACAAGAAAAATTACAAAGTTTACAAAATGCCAAATACAACTCTAAAAATTTATGCCCATTTCACTTTTCTTCGCACAGCCATGACTTCACAAATGATAATGCATGTAGTAATAACGAAAAAAGTTTTATAATGGAAAAAAATAAAAAAGTTATATTTAAATATGATATAATATATGAAAAAAGTGATAACTCTTATCAGCACAGATCTGAACATTATTATCGAAATTTAAACGACCAAAGTATTATACATTGGTTTTCAATTATCAATAGTATAATTTTAATTATATTATTGTCAGGATTTATAAGTACAATTTTAATAAAAACATTACATAAAGATATAAATAAATATAATAGAATTAATACAAACATATTTGAAACAGATGATTTAGATGATCGAGGTTGGAAATTAGTTCATGGCGATGTTTTTAGAAAACCACGAAATTCAACATTTTTTTCAGCTTTTATTGGGGTTGGTATACAATTAATATTTATGATTATTGTTTGTGCTATTATATCATTTATAGGGATATATAAATATAAACAAAGATATAGATATATTCAGATCATGTTTTTTATATGGGTATTTATTAGTAGTATATCTGGATATGCATCATCAAGATTGTATAAATTATTCAAAAGTAAACATGTTAAACTAACTGTTTTAAGAACATCAATGATATATCCATTTATATTATTTCTTATTTTTTTCCTTATCAATATTGTGTTAAAATATGAAAATTCAAATACTGCAATATCTTTTAGTTCTTTGATATTTGTTTGCATATTATGGTTTGGTATATCTATTCCTTTAATATGTCTTGGCTCATATATTGGGAATAAAAAAAAACCGACTGAATTGCCTGTTCGTGTTAATAATATTCCAAGGCATATTCCAAAGCAGCCCTTTTTTAATTCATTTTTTGTTTCGTCAATTCTCGTTGGACTCGTTCTATTCGCGTAAGCCACAAGAAAATCAAAGGAAAATGAAAAAAGAAAAAAAAAACGAGCCAAATACATTCACATTTATTCCACTTTTTCAGGGCGATGTACACCGAGTTATTCTTTCTGTTTACTTCCTTGTGGAAAAGAAATATGTATTATTTAGTTGGTATGAAATAAAAATGAAAAAAAAAAAAAATAAATAAATAAATAATAGCAAAATTATGAAATGCTGCAACTTTTTATCTTTTATAGGCTTCTTATTTTTAGTAATATTTCTGTTGGGGTTATTAAGCGCACAATTGTCAATAGCAATAACATACTATACATTATCATGGTAAGTTAGCATAGTTACTTTTCGTATATTAAAATTTTATACCCTCAGTTTTACATAATATATATATATATGCATATTATATATATATTTTTTTTTTTCAATTCAGTGAGGATTACAATTGGTGGTGGAAATCGTTTTTTGCTCCAGGTTTTTCCGGAATATTTTTATTTTTATATTCAATTTATTATTTTTTTTCGAAATTAAGTATATACACTTTTTCAGAAACCTTTATTTATTTTGCATATTCATTTATTATGTCTTATACTTGTTTTATATATACTGGCACAGCAGGATTTTTAGCTTCTTTTATTTTTCTAAAAAAAATATATTCATCTATTAAAATTGATTAATATTGTTCATATAATGTTTATGTTTCACAAAAAAAAAAAATTACAATATTCTTTATTTTCCATTTATCAAAAACAACCATTCATTCCATATGCATATAACTACTAGTATATATATTTTGTTGTATATATATAATATTATTTTTTATTTTTTCGACATATTTGATATAAATTTTCTCAAATTATAAATCACATTTTTATAAAACATTATGGAAAATTCAGGATATTTCCAATACCTATGAATATATACATTTGCATTTCGTATATATTTATGTTTATATTTCACATAACATTTCTTTAATTTTTTCAACTCCATATTATAATTTTTACTTTTTAATTTCTTTGGTTCTAACTTTCATTTTTACAAACTCGTTTTAATATTGTTGACAAAGATTTAATTGAGTAACAAAAGGTTTAGGCATTTAAAAAAAGAAGAAATATAAGTTATGAAAAGTGTGCAAACAAATGTGAAAAAAATGGGAACTAGTTCGATACACAAACCT
Organism: Plasmodium berghei ANKA; assembly: GCF_900002375.2. NCBI lineage: Eukaryota > Apicomplexa > Aconoidasida > Haemosporida > Plasmodiidae > Plasmodium > Plasmodium berghei. Next base: position 219,892 of record NC_036163.2, read on the forward strand.
TTCAAACTAGGCTTTCAGTTTCGACTATTACAGTGAAGAAATTTTTCAACTATTGTGTTTTTTTTTTTTCTTTCTTTTTTTTGCTTATTTTTCTGCTTATTTTTTTTTTTTTTTTGTCAAGCTTTTCTTTATTTTTGCCTTTTCCTTTCTGGTGAGCCATAGCAAAGTTATTAAATTTCGGTGTTGGGGCAAATCTAAAATTTTCTAAATATTCTGGAATTTGGGTTCCACTATTTTTAACAAATCGTATAATATCATTCATATATTTAATATTATTTTTAGTAAAAAATGTAATTGCTTTACCTTCTTTTTTATTATCTGATCTACAAACTCTGCCAATTCTATGAATATAATTATATTTATCATAACATACATCATAATTTATAACTGTTTCAATCCCATTTATATCTATACCTCTACTCATAACATCAGTACAAATGAGATACCATATATTTCCAGATTTAAGTTTCTGAAATATTTTATTTCTTTCCTCTTTTGATTTATCAGAAGTTAATGTTTCAATATAAGAAGTATAATTTATATTATTTGTATTAATACTTGTCATAGATTTTATCAAATTTTTATAAACATATTTACATTTTTCTATACTATCTGTAAAAATTAAAACTGGTATATGTATTTCTTTATTTTTTATCAAATTATTTAAAACAATAAATTTATCATCTTCACTATTTATATATATTAACTCCTGTTTAATATTATTATTTATTGTATTTATATTTTTACCAAAATAAACAATAGTATAATTTACACATAATGTATTTATAAATGATTTGACTTTTCCTGGCAATGTAGCTGTTGTGAATATTTTTTGAATTTTTATATTTTTTATTTTATTTAGCAAACAGTTAACATGCTCTAAAAATTTTATTTCAAAAAGTTTATCTACTTCATCAAAAACGATATAAAAACATTTTTGTAAACTTATTTTTTTTTCTTTTTCCAATAACTGTAAAAGTACTAAGGGTGTACAAATACATACATCAACGTTTTTGTTAATTTCAATTTCTTTATTTTGAAGATTAATTATATTAAATTTTCTGAACGACTCAAATAAAATTATTGCATGTTCATAAATTTGGATAGCCAATTCGACAGTTGGGACTATTACAAGGCTTCGAAAGTAAACCAAATCGTGGCTTTTGTCATTATTATCATCATTATTGTTTACATTGTCATAACTAATTAATTTTAGAAGAAGTGGAATCAAAAAGGCACATGTTTTACCACTTCCAGTTTGCGAAATACAAATTGTATTAAATCCATTTAAAATTGAAGGTATACATATTTTTTGAATAGATGTTGGATATTCAAAATATAATGTATTTTTTATTGTATTCATAAGTTTTTTTATTTCTTCACTTTTTATTTTTTTATTTCTTATTTCTATATTTTCATTAATATTATTCATCTCAACTTTTAAAAGGCTTTCATCATTTTCTGAAATAATATTATCACAAATGTTTTCTTTATTCACTTTTGGACAAGAACTATTGTCAGATTTATCCACATTTTGAAAAAGTTTGTTATTATCATAATTTGTACTTTCAATACAATCAGCTATGTCATTAAAAAAACGAATAGGAATCACAACTCTGTTCAAATTAAAATACTCGATGTTTATGTCATTTTCCTTCATATATTTATTCACTAACTTTTCATTTTTTTTAAATTTTGAAAAATTTATAGATTCGCAATCTTTTATTATCCCTTTTTTTTTACTATTATTTATATTTAATACTGAAGCAGTATTTATATTTATTATATTTTTTAATGGCTTTAAATTTTCTTCTTTTAAACTCATCAAATCGTTATTTTTTAAATTCAGCCCATACGTCAATTTCTTTATTACATCCATTTTGTTTTTTTCATACCTATATAATGCTTAAGTTTGAAAAAAGGCATTTCAGATTTTCGCTAATTCACTCATTTGTTTGCAATGATCAAGTACAAAAAAAAAATAGCATACCAAATTTGCAAAAGGTGAATTAATAAATAAAAAATTATGACTAATAAATAAAAATATTTTTTATTTTATTTTTGTCGCCCCTGATTAATTCTCTACATATATATTCCATTTATCATTTTCAAAAAAATTTTCATCCAATAAATATACATTAATTAAAGAGGAATTATTATTATCATATGCATATAACATATTATTCTAATTATGTTAAATTTGATAATATTATAATGTTTAATTCAAAAAAAATATAACATCCAATACAATCAAGCATACAAATATTTACATATGTTATCGTATGTACATGTTAATATTTATTTAACTATTTGATTGTTATCAATTCGCACATTAATTCATTTATTCTATTTTGAATGTACGTACATTACCCAATAAATTTCAATTGAATCATTTCATATAATAAACTATCACACAATTATACAATCTCCGTTTTCTTACCAACAGCTATAGTGAAAATATTATAAACTATTCAATTTTATTATTTTTTTTATTGCAACAATTCCGCATATTTTATAACTAGCTAAAATATTTAAAATAAAAATACCTGAACTGTTAATAATATTTTTTTTGTTTTTTCTTAATATATTTTTTTTTTTTTCACAAAAAATGGCTAACTATACAGAAAAATTCGCAGCGTGGTCAATTATTTGCTTAACTGATCATACATTTTTGGACGAAAATGGTACTGAAGATGATATAAGAGAATTGTGTAAAGAGTCAGTTAGGACATGCCCATTCGCAGCAGCAGTTTGTGTATATCCTAAATTTGTAAAATTTATTAATGAAAAAATAAAACAAGAAATAAATCCATTCAAACCTAAAATCGCATGTGTAATAAATTTCCCACATGGAACAGATAGTATAGAAAAAATTCTGAACGACACAAAAAAAGCTGTGGATGATGGAGTTGATGAAATTGACTTGGTCATAAATTATAAAAAAATTATAGAAAATATTGATGAGGGATTAAAAGAAGCTACTAATCTAACACAAAGTGTTAAAAATTTATTAAAAAATAAAATTTTAAAAGTTATTATTGAAGTTGGTGAGCTTAAAAATGAAGATTTAATTATAAAAACAACTTTAGCAGTACTTGAGGGGAATGCAGATTTTATAAAAACCTCAACGGGAAAAGTTCAAGTCCATGCAACCCCTTCTTCAGTTGAATATATTATAAAAGCAATAAAAGAATATATAAAAAATAATCCTGACAAGAATAATAAAGTTGGATTAAAAGTATCAGGGGGGATATCCGATTTAAATACAGCTAGCCATTATATTTTATTAGCAAGAAAATTTTTAAGTAGTTTTGCATGCCATCCAGACAATTTTAGGATTGGATCATCATCATTAGTGTTAAAATTGAGAAAAGTTATTGCCCAGTGTCCAATGTAATATATTTAAATAAAATTACAATTTTATCTTTTACAATCATATCAAATGAATTAAAAAATGGCACTATTATTTGCAAAGTTTGTAAGTGTGTTATAGTTTGAGTTTATTTTCCGCATCTACACTTTTTTTTTAACACTTTGGAATTTACTCTTATTTTTATGTATTTTTTTATCATTTATTAACTAACGAAATACTAGCATAGATTTAGTGTTATTATTTTATTTTTATATTAGTATTCATGTAATGTAACAACATTAAAAATATAAATAATAATAAAGCTTAAAAAAAATGAACATGCTTGCGGATAATAACCTTCGTTTTTTTCAAAAATAAAATTAGTAAATAAGTTTATCATACTCATTAAAGTGTTCGTTTCATATGTTTAATTATTTTAAACATTGAAATAAATCATGTACAAATGAGAAAATTGAATCAAAGAATTACAAAAAAAATAGAAAAAATCAAAAAGAAAAAAGCAAAATAACAAATTTAAAATAAGTTATAGAAAATAAAAAAGCGGGAAATTGCTTAAAAGGGTAAACAAAAAACAATGAATATTTAAAAATTATTTTCCACTACATATAGCAAAAATAAAAATTGTGATTCTCCTTAATTTTAATAAACCTTTGTAAAATGAACTAATCGTTATTAACAAATCTGCATAAACATTCGAAAATGTTCAAACATGATTGGAAATCCTCAAAATTTAATTTAAAGACAATATATTTTGGTACATTTTTTTTAAAATTTTTTTTTTTTCCTTTTTTAAGTTCATCATTTATTCCTTTATATTCTTCTTCATTCGATTTAGATTTATATTTTAGGGCTTCATTTTGGTTTGTTTTATTTCTTTTGAATAATAAATAAATAGGATAGAACACAATCGTGCTGTGTAATAAAAAATAAAATAAACATTTAATATGTGCAATATGTTTAATACAAACAAATTATATGCAAACACGTTCTATATATATGCTTACCATTTTAAAAGAAAAATAATAAAGGTGATAAAACCGTGACTTTTCGATCCAGTATATCGATTTTCTATGTTAGTTTTATTTTTATTATATTTTTCTTTATTATTTTTTCCATCATTACTTGGGCTTTTAAATAATGGAGAATAAATATTATTATAATTTTTTTCAATTTTAAAAAGGGATTTAAAAAACTTATTCGGATTATAATATACACTTTCCATTATATTCATATTATTTCTAACAGTAATATTAATTGTTATAATATAATTTTGGTCATTATTATTTAAATTTATTATTTCATTTTTTTTTGTAAGCGCTAATTCGGAATTTAAAAAATAAATTATATTTTTATTTTCCTTTAAATCATTTGAAGTTAAACTTTTATTGTAAAAAGAGGAAGTGACACTGTTGTTTTCTTCACATATTGTATTCCCAACTGCAAAAATATTATCAAAAATAAATGAAAGTATATAAGTGGGAAATAAATGAAAGTATATAAGCGGAAAATAAATGAGAGTAGCAAAACAAACTTACCTATATCGGGTACATTTCTAGAAATGTTCTTTCGGAATAAGACGCTTTCTTTTCGATTATAAAAACGATTAATAGTAAAACTATTTGTAACGGTGTGTATAATTACATCAATTTTTTTTAAATCATTTTTTCTGAACAGGAATAATACATTGTTTTCTTGTATATAAAAAAATAGTTCTTTAGTATAAACAAAATAGTTAATTTTATTTTGAGTTTTGATGTCAATGAAATCTTGATAAGTTAAAAAAAATTTAAAAGGCTCATTTAAAGGTATATATTTATTTAAGATTTGATTTATTTTAATGTAACTAATGGTACATATATGATTAATATTATTTGTATTTAAAAAATCAAAACAATTTTTGCTGCTTTGGTAATATACTAACTTAATACATGATCGAAGTATTGTTTGTAAAATATTATTAACAGCTAATAGACATAATAATGAAAATACAATATGCCCAAGCATAAAAATTTTGAATATAGTAAATATAATTAAAAAGAAATTAAATAAAAATGCAAATTTCCGTTTTTTTTTTGTATTTAATTTTAAACTAGCTTTTATCATATTAGTTTCCCTTAATATATCTTTTTTATTTTTTTTTATTTTATATAATATATTATGATAAATCAATCTGAATATATTTATATATAAACTTATATAATAATAAAATAGTTTTGTCAAATTAAAATTATGATATTCTTCAATATTACTAAATACTAGTGGTTTATTTTTTTCATACTTTTTATTTCTTAAAAATATTTTATTTGAATTATTTGTATTTATTTTATCAATTATATTAATTAATGATTGTAATATTAGTGTTACTGAAAATAAAAGTGATAAAATTAGTTTTATAATTAATACATATATTCCTAAACAAAGACGTCGCATTTTTCGAATTAAATAAATAATTTGTTTCCAAAATCCTATTATAAATGATATAAATATTATAAATACATTTTCTTTTTTCTTAGTTTCTGTCTCTTTTTTTTCTTTACTTTTTTTTTTCATTTGGCTAGCTGGAACTTTATTATCAAGTATATATATATTTTTTTTTTTTTTTTCAAAATTTAAATAACTTAAAGATATACTATCACTTTCCATTATTAAATTTTCCAATTCTTTTTTATTCCATTCATTTTTTCTAATATCATTTACTGCAGATTCGATTGAATCATCATCATAATCAGAATATATCATTTTTTTAGTTTCATTTTCTTGTTCAATTTCTAAACTAATACTATTTTTAATACTATTCAAATGTGTATCTTCATATATTGTGTTATTTTCACAAGACTGATTATAATCATTTAGTAAATGCATAATATATTTTTCATTCACCATTATATCTTCATTTTCATCTATTAATGAGCTTTCGTTTGATTTATCAAATATATTAAATATATTTTCATTATTTTGTATTTTTGAAAATAAATTTATATTTCCAGAATTATTACCATAATTGTAATCAGGAAATGAAATATTTCCAATCTCTCCATGAATTTTATAAGACAAAGTATTTCTTTGTGTTAAATTTGATGTTCTTGTTTTTGTTTTTATTTCATTTTGATCAATTTCATATTCTTTATCGTCAATGGAATAACTATCTTTTAATATTGTAAAAAATTCAATAAAAGATTTCTTAACATGTGCAATAAAAGATGTTGGGCTCCCAATTATATTAAAAGAAATTAACAAATTTGATAAATTTACAATAGTTTGATTATAATAAAAATTTAATAAAAAATTAAATAAATTATTTGAACTTGTAAATATATGAATATTTGATAAACTTTTTAAAATAATATTACAATTTGATATATCCCCTAATTTATTATATGCACTTATATATTCTTCATAAAATATATCATTAATATTACTATTATTAAATTCTTTTTTATATTCTGATTTAAAATTTAATAATATATTTATTTTATCTATATATACATATTGTAAATAAACATGTTTGTTTGCTTTTCCTTTTTCACAAGTATAAGATGTGACATTGTTATTTTTTCCAGATTCTTCGTTTTTAATATATGTATTACTATTTCTATATATTTTGTCTTTTATTAATTTATCTTTTCCTTTTTCATTATTTAAATCATTTTTTTTTTTATTATCATCATCTAAAATTAAACAATTCTTTACTTCCCTACATGTTAAATGCATATTATTTATACCATCTTTTTTACCGTCATTTCCATTTATCAAATTAGATGAATAATAATTATCTCGATTTTCATTATTTTTTTTTTTTCCAATATTAACATCATTTTTATCATCATTTAATGTATATGTATACATAGTTGATTCTTCAATTTCATCTTTTTGTATTTTATTTATATTTTTTCCATCATTTTCAAAATTTTTATCATTATAAAAAGTTTTATAAAAATAAAATAAAACTGTAATTGAATTTATATCTGCATTAATTACAACTGGTTTTATGCTTAATAAAAAATATTTAAAGAAAAGTGTTTCAAATTTTTTTATATATTGAAAATTACAAATTATAAATCCTGAATTATCATTAAAATTGTTTGTATTATCAAATCTATAATCATGAAATATAGAATCTTTATCTTTTAAATTTATAATCGAATCTAAAGAAGATGTAATTGAATCTTTGGCTTCATTTTTTCTATATTTGTTTTTTTTTAAAAATAAATTTCTTTTTTTTTCTAATTTGTTCATAAAAATACGAATATTATTTTTTTTTAAATTAATTTCATCATTTGTATATAGTAATGCATAAATGTTAAGATATTTATAAATAGCATAAGATATAATATTTTTTATTTTAACATCAACATTATAATATCCTATATTTTCTATATATTCTTTTTTTACAAATAAATTATTAAGCTCAAAAGATATTAAATAATTTGACGATTCTTGTAATAAGTTTACTCTTATTCCTTTAAATAATAATTGAATATTTGTAAAAAAATTTATTTGAAAATTATTTTTTTTTTTTAAAACATTTCCAACATTGTTATTATCATAATGTGTACGCGAATAAGTTGCATTTTTATTTTGACTTTTTATATTACTATTATGGATATTTTCATATTTATTTAATTCATTTTTTTCGTTGTAATTACTTGTAAATATATTTTCATTTATATTTTGTTCATTATTAATAACATTTTCTTCTTTATCTGAAAAGCATTTTTGCATTATTTCATTAAATTCTATACTTTTACTATTTCTTAAAAATGATGGATAAATTTTTTTTAATCCTTTTAATTTTTTTTCATTATTTTTTAATTTTTTAAATATATAATCACTTAATTTTCTTTTTATTTCCACATTTTTATTTATTACATAATAGCTATTTGGTTCATAACCTTCTACCTGTTCACTAACTTTATCATTATTTTCTATATCTTTATTATTTATAGAATTATATTTCTTAGAATCCTCTAAAGCATCTGTATATATTAAGTTTGCGAATGTTTGATGTGAATTTTTTTTTTTATCACTATAATTATCATATAAAAATTTGTTAATATTTTTTTTTTTTTTTTTCTTTCCTTTTATTGTTTTTTTCATAAATAATGCTTTGAATTTTTTTTCATCAAACTTTTTTGTTTGAATAGAATTGCCATTTTTATTTGTATCATATTCTATAATTGATGTATTAGACATGATTTTTGTATTTTTCATTTTCCTTTCAGTTTGTTTTATTTTTTGCTTCTTCTTTTTGGCTTTCATATAAATAGCATTAAATGGGTTTTTATTAATAATATTAAACTCTTTTAAAAAGTTTTTTTTTTTTTTTTTTAATTTTCTATACCTCACAAATTTTTGTTTAGTTCTTATATCATCATCTCTATTTTTTTTTAATTTAAATTTTCTATAAAAATTTATTTTTACAATTTTTTTATTTTTTTTTTTATTTGATGTGTTAAGTTTTTTTTCCTCGTTTAATTTAATAAAACTTTTATTATTTGAAAAATAATTCAATTGTTTTGTTTCTTTAGTATTTATTTCTTCAAGGCAGAAAACTCTTTTTCCATTTTCAATTTTGGTGAACACATTGATTTTTCTATTATTATTTAAGAAAATACAATTATGTTCTTTAACAATATCTACATTACAGTAAAAAACATAAACACCAGCTTTTTTCAAAATTAAAAAGAATTTAACAACTTTAGGTTTAGATAGGTCGGTCCATCCAAAGATATCTTTATTATGTGGTTTTAACAAATTTATTATTTTTTTTTTTGTTTTTTTTTGATAATATACTAAGCAGTAGTTTGTATTATTATGAATTATTGTATCTGGATTATTATCAATGGAAATATTTATTTCTATACTTGTGTTACTATTTAATGTAATGTTAACTTCTGATATAATATTTTCTTCTTTATAATAATATTTTGTTTTTTTTTCCATATTTTCCATGTATTTCATGACAGATTCATTTGTATTTTGAACAAGTTCATCATTCATATTTATAATAAAATTCTTAACAGATTCAATACTATTTTTTACTGATAATGCAACATCTTTTGTTTCATTTTCTTCATCTACTAAAAGTATTGTTTCATTTTGAGTTTTTATATTTTCAGAATATGGTATTTCATCTACAAGTTTAGTTCTATTATATAAGTCAAATTGTTTAGTATCTACATTTTCAGTTTCATTAATTTCGGAAATTTCATATGAATTACATACTTTTATAAGGGCTTTATGAAATATTTTGGCATTTCCAATTTTCTCTATATCTATAAGACTTGTATAAAACTGATTAAATGATTCTTCTTTTTTTTTAATTGTTTTATCATTTTTATCTATATTTACTAAATATGTTGGATTTTTTGTTTTTTTTGCAATTTTTTTTTTTAAATAATATGCTAAATTTGTAGTATCAGTATATTTATCCATAAATTCATAACTTTCATTTTTAGACAATATATTATATTTATTATTAATATAATCATTTATGTTTGTATATGAAAATTTAAGATAATATTTATTAGCATGTAATGGATGGTAATAATAAGATTCATGTGGTTTTATTTCAAATACATTAAATATTTTATTTGTTATTGAAATGTTTGATTTTTCTGTTATGTCTGTGTCAATTTTAGTTTGTTTTATTTCTTTGGCATTATTTTTTTCAATTTTAGATAAAGTTTTATTATCTTTTTTTATAATTTTAAATTCTTTACATATTTCATGAACATATAATGTGTGATTTGTATTATTTATAATGGTATATCTATTATTTATTGTAATTATTTTTGTATTATATATATTACCATATATAGTAATATTTAAAGATAAAAATAAATATTCTTTTTTTTTATTATTTTTACATGCTAATATAATTTTTTTATTTAAACAAACTTCGTTTATTTTTAACTTTTTCGAAACAAACAATTTATTATTATGCAATATTTTTAAAACAACTTTTGTAGTTTCTAATTCTCCAAATAGCATACATGAATTATTTTTTACTTTTTGAAAATTACTATTTGATTGTATAATAATATCATTATCTAAATTATTTTGAAAATAAAAATAGGAATATAATAATAATTGTAAAACATTGCTGTCTATTATTTTTTTAAAACTATTTACATTATTTGTGCAAATAAAATCTGTTTTTTTACGAAGTATAATATTAAGAAAAAAGAAACGAGGTATATTCATACATAATTTTTCATAATTTTTTGGCGACAAATATACACATTTTTTTGAACAACTTGAATAATATGCTGGTATAGTGTTACTTATAGTTGTTTTTCTTCGAAATAAATTAAATTTAAATTTTTTTTTTTTATATATTATATCATTTTTTTTATCATAAATACATCCTATATGCATTTTAATTTGAATATATTTACTGTTTGTATTATTTAATTGATGAATTGATATTTTTTTTGAAAAAAAATGAAAAATATAATTTATTTCGTTATTTTCTACATTACTAGTTGAATTTCCATTTATTTGATAAAAAAATTTAATATAATTTGGTATATTATCTAAATATTTTATACTTTTTGATAAAATTGTTTCTTTTTTTATTTTTTTTATTTTTTTCTGTATATTATTTACACTATATTTTTGATAATATCCAATTGAAATATCATTAAACATAAGATTGTGAATTTCAAAAATGTAATCAATTAATATTCCAAATGTGTAAATTTTATTTATTTCTAAATTTTTTTGTTCACAAATTAATGTATTACTAAAATGACTTTGTTTTTTGGCAGAAAATTTTATTTTTTTTAAATTATCATTTTGTTTATTTCCACTTTCGTATAATACATCTTTGTTATTTGAAATTTTCTTTTCTTTTTTTTCTTCTATAATATTGTTTTGAATTTCAACAAAACTACTGCTTTCGTTACTTTCAACATTTATTATATGATCACTTTGTGGATTATCTACAACTGTACTATTTTTATTTCCATTGCTTTGTTCATTTATTTTGTCATTATCATTGTCATTATCGTTATCGTTATAATCTTTAGATGAACTTTCATAGTAATATTTAATCATTCGGTGCAAATTTGATCCTTTTCTATTTCTATGAATATTACCTAAATATCGTTCATTTGTTTTTATAGTATCTATATTTAGCAATATATTATTTTTTGCACTATTAAACTGATTTTTATTTTTTTTTTCATATAATGTCATAAATTTCATTAAATAATTTGAATCTTGAATTTGTTTTAATTCACTACTATGTTTTTTTTCATAGCAATCTATTTGTTTATTATAATTTACACATTCTTCACGATTTTCATTATTAATAATAGGACTATTGTTTATAGAATTATTTAATATGCTTTTATGTTTATATTTAAAAATATCACTTTCATTTTTATATTTTCCATTGCCATATTTGGTATCTGGATCATAACAAATAACTTTTATTGTCTTTAATTTTAATGTTTGTGAAAATAAATTATATTTTTGAAAATCATAAGAATGTCTATATATGATTTCCCTTATACTTGAATTGCTAAATAATTTTTTTGCTCCATTTTTTTTTAAAAAATTAAAGATATCTAAATAGCATTTGCTGTTACTATAATATTTATTTATATAATAATTATAAACATCTTTTTTTACAATATATATATTATTTATATTTTTTATACTATTATTAATATTTTTGTCATTAATATATATTTTAAGTTTTTTCAAAATTTTATTTAATTTATATTTACAAGATTCTTTAATTTGATGTAAATTTATTTTATCCTCTATTTCGAGCACTTGTGTATTTTTTAATAAACTATTCTTTTTTTTATTTTGATAAAATATTTCTGTATTTAGAAAATTATAATTAGAATTTATAGGAATAATATTATGTACATGCTCTCCTGAAAAGTTATCAACAAATAGACAACTATTATATGTTTCGCTATTATTTAAGCTGTTTTTTTTATTATTTTTCAAATTATCATATCCCTTTTCATAACATATAAAACTGTTAGTATACCCATCATTATCTATTTCATTTTGTTTGAATAAACCATGTTCACAATCGATATAATGGTTTTTATTATACTTACTTAAAGTAGCGTTAATATCTGAATAGGTTCCATTATATTTTTTTGAATAATTTGTCTTAATTAAATTAGTATTTATAAAATCTGCATCTACTTTTTCTATAAAATCGTTTTTTTTTTTCATATAATCATATATTACTAAAAGTGGTATAAAAGATATAATTGGGAAATAATATTTTTCGTTTGATTTCAAAACAGTTTTTGCACCTTTTAAAGAATGCTTTTTTTTGTTTAAATTATTATTTGAGTTATATATAAATATTTCATTGAAAAGTAAAAAATAATAAATAATAGGATGGTATAATATAACAAAATTTGTATTTGTAATATTGTGAATAAATAAATTTGAAGAAAAATAAATAGTAACAACTCCTTTATCATCAATATTAGTTTGAATATATAATTTTATAAATGTTTTAAAAACTTTATTTTTAACACTATATTCATTATACATATCATAATTGTTATCATATTTTTTTATAATAATTTTTTCTTTTTCATCATTTTTTTTTAAATCATATATAATTGGCAAAAATCGAATATCACATGCATTTTTATTTCTTTCAATATCTACTATTTCATATATATAATTAAATAATTTAATAATAATAGCAAGTTCACAAACTTTTCCATTTTCATCTTTTAATAACCCCCCATGACCATTATTAGGTAATTCATAAAAAATAAATTTATTTTTATTTCCATAATTTTTTGTATTATCATTTCCATTTTTTTTTTCATTACGATTTTGAACTTTACTTCTAAGGGATTGTTTAAATCTTAAATTTATTGTTAATCCAGTAAAATTATAAATTTTGGAAATTATATTATTATCATATAGGATATCTTTAAATTCGATAACACTTTTAGGATTATTTTGATTTTTTATAATAAAAAAATTATTATAAAAATTTAATAATTTCGAATTCATTTGTTGTTCTTTTCTTCTTATTTCTGCATCTATATCATCATATCCTGCTTCAATATAAGTTTTATATTTTTCTAATAATAATGTAGTATAATTTATAATTAAATCTTTTATTTTGTTTGTATATAATATATTAATATATGATGTTTCGATGTTAAAATTAAGCATATTCATTTTATTTTTACTGTTTTCAAAAGATAAAAGTATTTCAAACTTTTCTATTAAATTGTCATATAAAATTTTATAGTTATCATATGCATCTATGTTAAGATGAAAATTTATAAAACCCCTTATATTGTGTTTTTTTTGAAAAAATATTTTAATATCAAACATGTTAATATTTATAAGCGCCATGTTTAAGTTGCTATTTCCTTCATATAAGCTTAAATGAAAATCATCTAAAAAATATTCGAACAATATATCATTTGCTTCATTATATAAATAGTTAAGTATATCTTTAATTACATTGCTATTTTCACAATGTTCTTTCAAATTGTTATAATTATTTTGACAATATTTTTCATCTTTGGAACAGTTATTAATATTATTTTGTATTTTATTTATGCAATTTATAAAATAATTAAAATTATTGTAGCAAATTATCAAATTTTTTATTATTTCAATTGAAAATTTTATTATTATAGGATCATTATAAAATCGGACTATTCTTTTTATAGAATTTTTTATATTAGAATCTTTTTCTTCATCAAATATATTACTAGACATTGCACTTAAGTATGTATTTAACGAATTCATTTTTTGACAATTATTAGTATCCATATTTATATCTCCATAGTTACTACTGTCTTCATCGATTTCTAAACTTTCAATGTTTTCTTTTCTTTTTGCATTCAATTGAAATCTAAAATCGTTTAAAATTGTTTCACTGTTTTTATCTTTACAATTAAAATTCAGTATACAAATTTTCCACCTTCGACTTTTTTTATGTTTGTACATTTGAATTGATGGCATAACTAGCTTGCTCCCGAAATTTCGAACCTGTGCATTCTTGAGGTTTTCGTCGTTTTCTGTGTTGAAACGCACAAAAAAATAAAAATAAAATAAACAAACATGCGAAAAGATAAAAAACATGAACAAGACATGTGAAAAGATAAAAAAACATGAAAAAAACATGCGAACAAGGTGAGAAAAACCTGCACAGGTAGCGTGTGCGTGCAGATAAATAGGCGAAAACTTACCATTGATAGATTTGTATGAACAGGAGAAATGAAATTGCATAATAGGTAAAAAAGAGGTGTATAAATTATTTTTTGCATTTTCATAATAAGTGTATTCATATATAGATAGTTTGTAAATTGGAATATATATTTTATTATTTTGTAAAAAGAGTGTGTAATTATATTTAGGAGTGTTTGTATCTGATTTTTCATTAATACTATTGTGTGAATATGCAGCAAAATCTGAAATTTTTTTTATTTTTTCATATTTTAAATTTAATTTAGTAAACCATTTATATAAATTTATAAAATAAGTATAATCAATAATAACTTCAAAATTAACTAAATGAAATGCTATATTTTTTATATCATCATTTTCTTTATGTTTTATTATTTCTATTTCTTCATATTCTTCATCTCTATACTCATATTCCAAACTTTCTCCATTTTTTAGTTCTATTTCATTTGAATAGGCATGTAGGCTTATTGATTCATCTATAGAAAGAACACGCATTTCTAAATTTATCCTGTTATTTTCTGCACCGTTTTCGATATCTTCAGGTGCATTATCTCTATTTTTTTCAACTTGATCAATTTTATCATTTTCTTTAATTTCTAACGAACTATATTTATTAAAATCACCTTTATTATTATCTAAATATTTTCCTTTTTTTAAATTTCGAACAGTAGATACATCCAATTCGGATTTCCTTTTTTTCTCTAAAAGCATTGAGTTTTCCTTTTTCTGAGATTCATATTCTTTCTTACATTCCTTCTGAATATCCTTTTCTTTATTTTTGCTTGCATCTATTTCTTTATTTTCGCCTCCATTCTGATGATTCAGAATTTCGTCAGATCGTTCATTTACTTCGCCAGTTAGTTCACTCGAATTTTTTGTATTTTGTATTGATAAAAATTTATCAGTTTCATCCGTAAAATAACTAACTTCATTGCTATTTTCAACCAAGTTTATATCTTCTACAGATTCATTAGAGCATCTTTCATTCTTAACATTGATATCATTGTTTGTGTTAACATTTTTAACAGAATTTGTAAGGTTATCTATATTAATTTTTCCATTTTCAATGGTTTGTGAACTTTTTTCAATAATACTATTGCTTATTTCAGTACTTATATTTGGAATATTTATACTATTGTTTATGGGTTCAATGCTTATATTTGGAGTATCTACAGGAATTATTCCAATTTCTACACTGCTAATTCCTACATCTATACTACTTGGACATATTTCGAGAGTATCATCAGAATTAACTTTTTTTTTCTCATAGCCATTGAAAGTAAAGTAATCCACATTTAAGGTATTATAATAATTTGTATGAATAAAATCTATACTTTTTTTATTAAATCTTTTGTTTATATTGTCAAAATGAATTTTTTTAGGATTGCCAGAAATATTTATAGAAGTACTATTATATAATTCTTGATAACCATTCATTTTTTTATTATGTTCTTCATTTTCTATTTCATTATCTGATATAACATTTTTATAATTAGCACTATAAGTATCAATATTTGTTAATCTTTTATTAAATTTATCAATTTTTGGATTTTTACAATCATATGAAAATATGAAATCACCATTTTTAGCTAATTTTAATATACTATTATATAAATATATTCCATTATAACTACTATTTTTTTTATCATATAATTTAGAATCGATTTTATTTGTTTTATTGTGTTGATATTTATTTTCAAAACCAGTGATCGAATTAATACTATAATATTTTTCATTATTAAAACAACGATTAGTATTAAAATTATGCTCATTCTGAATATCAAAATTATTTTCACAAATACTAGCATCATTTCTGTTAATATTTGAATTATCTATGTATGATAAACAATTAAGAACATTGAATTTTTTTAAATTTAAAACGAACTTTGAAATATGATCATCATTAAACATATATATTAAAACATCATAAATGTGTATAGATACCATACGTTTATTTTTTTTATAATTATTAAAATATATTTTTATTTTACTTAAAAATGTGATAAATTCATGTTTATTACTATTTGATATTTCATTATTCATATTTCTATCATTTTTACTATTATATGATTTTCCATAATTATTTTTTTTTTTTTTTTCTTTTTTCTTTATATTTTTTTGAGTTTTTTGAATCTTTATAGAATCTTTTTTTACGCTTATATCATTTTCTGTATTAATACAAACAGTAGTATTATTTTCATCATATTTTTCAATATCAATTATGTCAGTATTTTCTACATCTGAATCATTTATATTTAATTCTGTATTGTTATTTGAATTTTCTTGAATATTATCAGGGTTTTCTATAGTTGAAATATAAATTTTATTTATATTATTTGCTTCTTCATTTTTATTTCCACAAACTTTTGAACATTCATTCGTTTCAATTTCTTTATCTATGATGTTTGAATCAATTACTTCGGTAATATTATTTTCTCCATTTTCAATTGATGATTCTTTATTACTAGTTTTTTTATGAACATATTTATTTTCAATTTCACTTTTATTATTAATCAAAGCATTGTCTAATAATATCTGCAATGTTTTATAACTTCTAAAATCAATTGTATTTAAATTTAAATAATCTGAGTTGTTTCTATTATATAACTGTTCATATATTTTGTCAACATAAAATTTATAGTGATAATAAAAAAAAATTAATTTAAAAATATGTTTATCATCAAAGTTAAAATATAAGTATTGTTTATAATTTGTATGAATAAAAGTCATTCTTTTTTCATTTCCATCTTTAAAATTATATATGATTGTATCTAAAGATATTTTCAATGGTTTTAAAATATATTTTTTATTTTTTGAATTTTCTTCTAATAATACTTTTTGAATTTTTTCATTACTTTTATTTTTCATAAAAAAAATGGATAAATTAAAACATGATCTTTTTTGTTGAACTGCTGTAATCATAGTTTCCGTTTCTTCTTTTTCTGAACAAGTAACATTAGTATTATCATCACTATTAATATTATTTCCATCTTTATTAACAACATATATTTTTTTTTTTTTTTGATAATTATATGAATTTGTAGACTCACTTTCACTATTTATATATACTTTTCTTTTCGTTTTTTTACATCTATTTTTTTTTTTTTTTTCATTAATTTCTTCACTATCATAATCGTATATATAACCATTAATGTGACTACTACTATTTGGAATATAATTATTATCATTATAATTTATACTATATATTTTAGATTTATATGAGGAACTACTTAAACATTCATATTTATTTTTCTCTATATTATTAGATGTAGTAATATATGTATTTTTAATTTCATTTGATGAACCTATATTATTTAATTCAGGGTTTTTGTTTTTATTTCGATTATATTTGTGTTCAAATATTTTAGATTTTTCTATATTTTTTAAATCATTAACTCTTAAAAAGTCTTGATAATATTTTTTGTATTTCATCTTTATTTTCTGATTATCATCACATATATCATTATATGAACTTAACATTTTATGATAATATGAATTAGATACAGATGTATTTTCCCTTTTGGAATCATTATAATATATATTTGAATATGAATTATTCAATAATAATTTTGATTCATTTTCATTTATTACTTTGGTTATACTTTTCTTATCATCATTGATATTATTTGTCAATTTGTTACGATTGTTTATGTAGCTAGTTTCTGAATTAGAACCATTTATTATTGAATCGTTAGAACCCGATAAAATATTATTATTTGGTGTAGAACCCGTAATGATCGAGTTGCTTGCATCTAATCCAGATGCATTTTCTTGATTTTCATTTTCAAGCTTGTTATTATTAGTATTATTATCATTTATCATAGTTAATTTCTCTAAATAAGCTTGAATATTGGTTTTTGTAAAAAAAAATGAATTTAAAGATATGTTTTGTATCCTTGCTAATAATGAATATTTTTTATTTATAATTAAATTTATATAAATATTGTTCATAAATTGAATATTAATATCTGCAAAATCTTTTTCAGATGATATATATAATTCTCTACAATATTTTTTTCCTAATAAATAATAATAATATAAACTTTGATATGTTTTTATTTTTTTTTCAAAATCAAGACATTTAAAATCGTAATTTATATTCATGATATTATATATTTCTTTAACACTTAATGTAATTAATATATTTCGATTGCATCTAAAGTAAATTTTATTTTGAGATGTATCAAACTTGTTATAAATAAAAAATGATATAGCATGTTCATTTTCTTTATTTGAATTCTTAATTTCATTAGAATTCATTTTGTTATCATCTTTTGATTTGTTATTTATTTTATTATCATTAAATTTGTTTTTTTCAATTTCCTTATTTTTATCTTGGCGATTTTTCATATTATTTTTATTATAAATACTTTTTTCACTTTTGGAATCAATAATAGATGTAGAACCACCACCATCTTTATTTAACCCTCTTTCGTTACTACTGTTACTAACATTTGTGATTGTATCATTTCGATTTATCACCCCTTGTGAAATACTATTACACACATATGGGTTGAATAAATAATTTATGCTTTTTCTTCGACCTTTTTTATTAAATGATTCTCTTTTTTTTACTTTTCGATTAACAGCTTCAATTGAATTTGTTTTAAAAAGGCTCAAAAGAGGATATTTTTTGTTTTTGTATAAAAATAAAATGTTAATATCATTTAATAATATAAAATAAGCAAAATCATTATTAATATAATTTTTTAATATTAGTTCAAAGTTACTCATATTTGTTTGTATTATTTTATTTGTTTTTTCATGACTATAAAGATTAAGATTTGCTTTTTTTAATAGTAATTTAAAATTAAGTACAACAGGCATTTTTTCAGATGATTTTGATTGCATATTTCGTACATTATGTAAATTTTCATCATTTTTTTCTTTTTGAATAATCGTGTTTTTTTCTTGTTCATTTTCGTTTTTTTTTATTTTATCATTGGAATCTAATTCATTACTTACATCTAAATTAGATGCACTATTTTTTGAAGAAAATGTATCATTCTTCATATTATTATCATCATTTTGAGGGGTAATAGTAGTTTTATTATTTATGGAATTATTACTTTCTTTTAAAATATTATTAACATGCTTCCTTAGACTATATATAATATGAAAACTATGAGTGTATTCAAAATTTTCAATAAAATCTTTATCATATTTTTCTTTTTTCCTTTTTTTTAATAATTCTTTTTTATACATTAAAATTTCTTTTACTTCAGGTATATTCAACCATTCCTCTAAATATAATCCATTAACAAAACAACTATAGATTAAATAAAAATTTACAATATCAAATATATAACATAATTGATTAAATGATAGATTTACATTAAAGTTTTCAATATGTACAATAAATGTAATATATTCATTTTCTTTAAAATTTATATTTTCTTCTAATATATTAAATTTTTCTATATTCGACAATTTATTTTCCTTAGAATTGAAATATAAACTGGTTTCATTTCCATATAAATTTTTATAATTGCTCATTTTTTTTTTACAACTTTCACAAATATTATTATTTTTATTATTATCTATTTGATTTTCGTCTTTTTTTATAGGAATATTATTGTTAGTGTTTGAATTCATCAGTTCTTTTACAGATTCATCATGTTTTGATTTTTCTAAATCAATTTTTTTCTCATTTATGCATATTGCACATTCTTCATTGTTTAATTTATTATTATTATCGTCATTAAAATTAATATTTTTATTTAAAATTTTTTCAAATATTCCTTTTTCTTTTTTTATTTCTTTACATTGATATAGATATTTATCACAATGTGAACATACTAAATCGAAATTATTTTTTTTTTTAAAAATATATTTTGAATTATGATGCATATATTGTGAAGAATTTTCTAGAGACAATATTGTAGACAATACAATAATTGGTATTTCTGAAATAATATATTTTTTTTTATGTAAATTATTTGTAATATCTTTTATTTTATTATATATTTCATCTACGTTTTTATTTTTTTTATTATTTTTTTTTCGTTTTTCTTCCTTTTTTATTATTTTATTTATCAAATATTTCGATTTTTCATCATCCATATAAATTATAATATCAGTAAATGAAAAATCTTTGTATATTTTAAATGAATGATTCTGATTTTTAAAGCTAGTTATTCTTTTTATAAAAAATCCTAAAATATAATTTTTTTTTTCAGATCCCTCTAATATTATTTCTACATTTTCTATATCAATAGATATATTATTATACAATTCATATAATAATGAATTTATTCCTTTATTTATTTTCTGATTTAAATTAGATCCGCTACTATTGTTTTCTTCGATTTTTAAATTATTTTTTTTCGCAATTTTTATTCCATTTATTTCTTCTACTATGTTAAAATCATTGAAGTTTTTTTCTTTTACAACAATGATTACATCTTTGATAGTTATCGTCGCTTTTTGAAACAAGTACAGGAGAGGAATCTGAGCCAAAAGAAGCAGATGTAAAGAAACGGGTATAAACAGATGTAAAGAAGCAGATGTGTGGTTCCATGTTACATTTTGTGTTTTCCAGTTTGTCTATTTTTTATAAATACCTGAAGATCGAGAGAGCGGATATATCCATATTTGATAGTATAGGGGAGGTAAAGAATGTCAAAAAACTTTTTGTTGATTTTAACATTTTGTAGATGTACCTTTCCTCTAATTAGTGATGTCTGTAATTGTTTTTCTTCGATATTTTCAAAAAAAGACGACAATAAAAAATTAACAATATTCTTGGATAACCCCTTTATCATTATTCACAAATCTCGTTACATATTATATTGAGTAAGAAATCAAACTAAAAATAATAATTTATTATTTTTTTACATTTATACATGCATATATATATATATATATATATATATATATATATACTAACTTCAAAAAAGGAAAAATGGACAAATTGTTTACGGCACATTTATCTTTTTATCATTATTATTTTCGACAAAAAAAAAGAAAGAGGGAACAAGGGTATGCAAAATAAAACAATAAGTAGAAATAGATGAAATATTAAAAGAATCAAAATATATTAAAAAAATTAAAATACATAATTAAAAAAAAAATTAACATAAAAAGTTAAAATAAAATACAATATACAATAATACATTATAAATAATTTATGACTATGCATATATACACATAATACAAAAAACGAATGGAAATAAAAATTGAAGTTGAGCATTATATGCTTTTTCTTCATGAATAATGATTAAACGCAATATACACTATATAAATGTTTTTATTATATATATAAGGAAATATCTATATATAGAAGTATAGAGAATTCCTTTAAAGCAAATATGTAAACAAACAGTTTTTATAGTCAAAATTATTAAATCATAAAACTTATATTAAAAATATATTAAAACAAAATTGTTCTAAATGTTGTTGAAAAATCAGCATAATAAAATATAAATTTTATATCAATACAAATATAAATAGGGGATATATATGTTAGTATATATTAAATATAGAACATATAGTAATATGCATATAAATGATATATCATATATATAGCGCACATATATTATTCACATTTGTATGTTATTAGGAATATCTACAAAATTATTCCTTTTATTTAAAATTTTTTAATATATTTATTTTCTATAAAATCTATATGAAAAATTCTAAATAAAAAAAAAAAAATTTTTCCATTTTTACATTAAAAAAAAATTAAATAATATATATTATTATAAATAATTGCATGTGTTAAAACAATAGAATACCGAAATAATTTTGTATATTACTAAAAAGTTATTCCATTATTAATCATATATATATATATATATAAAATCAATGGTAAATTACCGACGGCAAAATAATCGACGTAATATAATGCTATATGAGAAATTTAGAAAAATTCATTATTATTATTGTGTTTTTAAACCTATAAATGTAAAATATATTCAATAAAAATAGATGCCCACTATGAAATAAAAAAAAATTATAATTTACAATATATGTATCCTGACAAAGAAAACAAAAAAATAACTGTATAATATTTTCTACGTGTTTTGCATAATATATTTACACATTTTTACAATTTTCTACAAAATAATATGCATATGTAGATGCCCCATATTTTTTCATATTATTTTTCATATTATTTTTCATATTATTTTTTATATTATTTTTGTTATTTTTTATATTTTTGCTATACTTTCCAATTGCTGAGATTTTTATAAAGAAAAAAATATTTACAATTTAAATATTATAATTAAATTTCAATGCACATTTTTTATATGTGCACAATTTTCCAGTTTAAAATAAAGTTTTAATATTTATAGTTGACAAAAAAAATGGTAAAGTATGTATTAGAATTATCTTAATTTTATAAATTGTGTAAAAAAATAAAATAAAAATATTCAAATTAAATATCACATATATTTCGAAAAAATCAAATACATCATGTATTATTTTTTTGCATTTTTTAGAAATGTTAAAAAAATAGTATTTTTAATTTTAATCTATAATATATATATTTTTTCAATTAAATAGAAAACTTCAACCATAATCTTTAGAATAATAAAAATAGAAAACCACACATTCTAAATATCTAAAAAACATAATGCACATGTTATACATATTTTCTTTTCCATTATGTGCATAATAATATTCATGTTATTTATAATTATTTATTTATTTATTTATTGGATAAACATATAAAATACAATTGTCCCTATAAAAAAAAGTAAAAGTGATGGGAAAATAAATATATTAACAAATTATATAAGAAATAAATCATTTAGAAAATGTAAAATATTTATTTTGTTTTTCTTTTAAAATAATATACAACCTTTGAACTTGCATAAATATGTCTATATATACACATTAATATAGTTGACTATTTTTTACTAATAAAAATATACCTGCTTATGTTGACAATTTTGAAAGGAGAGTATTTGGGTATGTAAAAAAACTCATCCTTTTCAAAATATCTTTCTTGGTTCTTAAAATAAATCTTTACCTTTTTTCCCTGATATATATACCCAATCTGTATAGAAAAAATAAAATGTATAAAAGAAAAAAAATTGAAACGAAACATATATTTCCCTCTTATTTTAGAGATACTAAATAGAAAAAGGTGCATGCACACATATCATACAGTTTTGTATTTCTATATTCTTCATTTTTTTTATTACCAAAATTTTATCATAACTATTCGAGCTATGTGCTTTGTTTGGGAAAATTTGAACACAAAATAAATTTATGTCTACCTTGAAGTTGCTTAAGTTCTGAAAAAAATAAAATTATTTTATCGTCGTATATTATATAACCATTGTTTTTATTCATGTAATGTACTATATATCATTATTATTTTCTATTTATTAAACCTTTTGTATAAGTGGAAATTGTCCATTTCTTGTTTGGTTGCATCTATTTTCAACTGTGAAAAGAAAAAAAATTAGTAAAATAAAGAAATAAGAATTGTGATATATTATAAACATATTAGACGGATATAAATTATACACGAACTAATAATGAAATACTAGTATAAATAATGCAAATAAAATCAATATCTTTTAAATGTGTACAATTGGACATGTATATATATGCCAAACAATTTAGTAACAATAGTAATCATATTAATAATGGTTATATAAATAATCAATTATAATTTATTATTTATAATAATACCTGATAATTCTACACTAGAAGGATAGGAAAGAGAAATACGTATAGGATTATTATTTATTATTTGTTTATTTTCAAAAGTATTTAATATTACATTATTTGTTTTTTGTTTTTTGACATTTATTAACTCTTTTATATTGAAATACGATTTTAATTTATCTATAATAAAACTTTGACTATTCGTATTATTTTTTTTATTGTGAGTTACCAAACATAATGTACTATTTTTTTCATTTGCATCTATTTCTTCTAATAAATTTATATTTCTCATATTATTAGAACCATCTGTATTTGTCTCTTTTTTTTTTTCATCTTTTTTTATATTTTTAATTTGATCATTATCTTCAAAATCCTTATTTAATTCATCAATATTATTTCCATTTGATCCCATAATTGTATCCTTGTCAACTTTCTTTATATATTTACCTTCTTTGTCATTTATTTTTTTATCAGCATCTACATTTTTTATCTCATCATTTTCATTAATAGAAATTAATTCCCCTGAATTATTTCCATCTGTTTTTCTTCGCTTTTTATTCAATTCATTTGTATCATGAATTAAACTTTCACTTTTTTTTTTCTTTTTTCGACGTGTAGAAGTTTGTAGCTTTTCCACTTCTTCGTCTTCATTTTTGTGGAGTTCAAAATTTTCACTTTTCGAATTTGTTATATCATTTGTATTCGTTATGTGCTCATATTGCTCATTAGTATATGAATTTAAAATGGGCAACTCTCCAATTTTTTCTGTTTTTTCTTCTTCAGTTTTTATTGATGCTTCTAAATCGACTCCCATATTGTATTCATTCTCTATTCTATCATTTGGATTGTTGTAGAACTTTTCGATTTCATTATTTGTATATTCATAATAATTTTTCATTTCTTTATTCTGCATATTTCTCTTTTTATTTTTCTTCATATTCTTGGCTTTCTTTTTTTTTGTAATTAATTCTTTGGCTTCCTTTCCCGAATTTTTATTATGTTTATCATTTTCCTCATCTACCTTTTCTTTATCAATTTTACTCCCTTTTTTTTTGGTACTTGTTTTTTTCAAAATTTCTATTTTTGATTTATCTTCATTTCCTTTAGAATAAAACGAATTAAAATTCAAAAATGATAATTGCTTGTACATTTCGTCTATTTCCTTTTCTTTTCCCTTGTTTTTCTTTTTTTTTTTCTTTTTCTTTTTATCTAATAATTTCTTTTTCACATGTACATCTTTATTCTTTTCTAAATTGATTTCCTTTTCTAAATTGATTTCCTTTTCTAAATTGATTTCCTTTTCGTTTCCATTAACTTTAGTCGTTTCAATTGCATCTACTCCTGGTGCTTCAATAATTTCTTCGCTTTTTTCTGGAATATCATTTATGTGAGCATTATCGCCAAGACTAATCGCATCGAAAAAAATATTGTCATCATTTTCAATAAAATCATTACTAATTGCAATAAAATTTTGATCCAAATTATTTTGAGAATTGTGATTGACATTTGTTATGTCATTAATTATATTATCATTATTTGAAAAAGTGTTACGATTATCTACATTTTCATTTTCCTGCTCTACTTCTTTATCTATAACTTTGACTAATTTTTTTTTTGTTTTTTTTTTAATATAATTAACAACATTAATAAACTTTTTTCTTTTCTTTTTCCCATTTCTAGTTATTGCATCATTATCACTTCTATTATGAATGCTACCATTTATACTTTTTTTCAATATGTTACTAACATTATCATTTTTATTCACAGAATTCTCTTTATTCTGAATTTTATTATACACTTCATTTTCATACATTCCATTATTGATTTCTATCGTTATTTCATTTTCTTCATCAGTATTATCATTTCTATCTATATTGTTGTTAGCATCTTCGTTTCCTTTTCCATGTAAATTATTCACATCTCGTAAATACATTTTTTTATAATAAACTGGACCAATAATATGAGGAGATAATTCTTCTAAATTTTTGCATTCACTAAAACCTACAACATCTATTTCGCCTGTTTCAGGATTTCTTCTAGTAAGTTCCCTTTCACCTATCCAGTATCGCAACGTTTTTATTCTATTTCTTTTAGGATATCTTCTTTTCGAATTGATGCTACTAGTAGCAGTAGTTGTACCAACAGTATAATCATCATGTGTTGTATTTTCAAATGATATATTTGATTCTTTTTCTTTTCTTTTTTTTAATTTTTTCTTTACTAATATTACTTCTACACTTTTTTTCCTAGGAGTTCTATTACTTCTAGAAAATATAAGTGGTGAATTTGTTTGGCATTCTGAATCTCTCTTTAGTTCAGAAGATTTTATAGGAGTATTAAAAGAGGAGTTGACATCTGGAAATAAATTCTTTTCGTCATTTAAATCAGACAATTTCAGACGTGATCCCTTTCTCGAAATATCATCACCATTATTGTTATTATATATATCATCCATATATGTACCACAATCGTTATAATCATGATTTATATCATTTTCGTGTTCGAACTCTTTATTATTGTCTATGTCTGATTTATTTTGAGCTATGTTATCATTTGTATCATCAAAGTTGCCAACAAAATCGTCAAAGTTATTGTTTATATCAAACGAATTAAGCAAATCAAAAGCCTGTTCATCTTCCCCGTTATTTAGATTGAGTTGATTAGTTACATCAGCTTTTAATTCTGCTAAAAAGTTTTGAATTTCGTTTTCTTCTTCATTAAATTTGTCACGTTTGTTTTTCATAATATTGTAATTGTTCATTAGTGAATCAATCTTTTCATTTATGTCATTATCATTTAAATTTATTTCATCACTTTTTATATTATCACCACAAAAAAAAATCTCGTTTTTTAATAAATTTTTTGAAAATTCAAAATCATATGATTTTAAGTTATTTAAATCATGCATCTTAATATTATATAAATCGTACATGTCATTTTTTAATAATTTCTCATATCCATCACTATCTTTTAAGTCTACTTTTTCATTTTTGTTTCCAATATTCCCTCTTTCCCCCTCTGTTTTGTCATTATTATATACACTTCCTAATTTTACTATATTATCATTTTCCTTTTCTATGTCATTTTTTTCGATAGAAAAACCATTACTAAAACATTCCCCTTCATTAATAATTTCCTTGTTATTTTTTAAATCTATTAAGTTTTCATTCAAACATTCAATTTTATTATTTACATCATTCTTTGTGTTAGATGCGATTTTTAACATTTCGTGAGCATTTAAAGAAGGTTCTTTTGTTCCTTCTTTTGATAAATAAATACTTTCACTAAGTGAGGCTGTACTAGATTCATTAATTGACATTCTAGTTTGTTCATATTTTTTTATTAGTAAATCAAAATAATCTTTATCATCTTTACTGGTTATTGATGGAGCTTTTTGCTCATTGTCTTCTTCCCCATATTTTGTATGATTTGAATTTGAAACATGTTCACAATTATTTATATTATCCAAATCTTCATTCTTATTTGAATTTACAAAATTATCATTATTATTAAATGGAATATTATTACCTATTCCATCATCTACCTCTACCTCTAATTCTAATTCGTTGTTATATGTTTCATAATCATCATTTTCTTCGATTTTGATATCAAATGCTTCGTTATTATCTATTTCATCACCATCATAAATGTTAAAATTTTCTTTGTTATTATTATTATCGTCCTCTTCAACTTTGTTAAACATATTATAATTTTCATCGAGTTTATCAATTTCATTAACATATTCGTTAAAACTGTTTGTATTTTTATCTTCACAATAATGATTTGATTGTATTTCATTTTCTGCTTCTACATAATGTGAATTTTTTCCCTTATTTTGAGAATGATAATAAACCATATCCTCTTCGTGAATTTCGTTTTCATTATTCCATGTACTGTTCCGTGGGGTTATTACATTTCTATCGACACATATATTATGTGGTATTGAATTTTTCTTATTTTGAATTTCACATGAATAAATAAAATCATTGCTGGGTAGATTACCTTGTCTATTACTCAAGTTTTTATTATAATTATATATATCATCATTATATAAATTTTCACTATGATTATCATCACAATAATAATCATCATTATGGATATGTTCTTGTTGCTTAAAATTTTTTTTTATATAAAATTTTTTTAAAAATGTTCTATTCTTTAAAATATATTCATTTTGTCCAATTATTTGAGAATTGTATAAAGAACTATTATTCATTGATTTTCTCTTTTTTGGTAAAAAATGTAGAGACATATTTTCTTGCTTGCATATATCTTTTTCATTCCCATTAGTCATGTAACTATCTAAATTATTACGATAATAATCAAATACTTTTCTATTGGCCATAAAATATTTATCTCCATTTAAACTATTGACGCATTTCTTTTTCAATTTCCTCCTTATAAACTCCTTTTCATGCTCTTTATAGTTTTCATATTTTATAAAATTTTCATGATTTTTTATTTCCCTCCAATTACTAATAACACTATCAGCCATGTCACTATATAAATGATTATTATTATTATCATTATTATTATTATTATTTAGCATGTTATTCGTTTTTTCTTCACGCCCTCTTAGACGATGACGAATGGTTAAAAATATATCACCATAATCTATATGCTCAATATTCAATGTCCCTTTTTTATCTTTTACAATATTTTTAGTTTTATTTAAATTGTGGGTGTTCACATCAGCAATACTTTTACAACATAGTTGATAAAATCTATCATTTAACTTGTTTTCTAAATTTTCACTGCTTGCATTATTCATGGATAAAATATCTTCAAAGCTATTCATTTCACCTTTATTCTGAATAAATATAATATTTATTTTTTCCTTTGGCATTTTGTCTTTTTCACATTTGTCTATATAATGTTTTTCATCATTTTTAGAAATAATCGAACATGTTCCATCATCGAAATAACTAGATACAGAATTTCTATCGGAATGTTCTTTAGTATTATTATTATTATTATTATCGACATTTTCCAAAAGAAATGGAATTTCATATTCACATATTCCGCTATTTTCATCATAATTTGTTAACTTATCATTTTCTTCTAAATTTCCCAATATATCATTGACACTGTATCTATTTATGTAATATATCAGATCTTCTTTATTTTGATCCTCGTTGTCTGTCATTATTTTATATTGTTTTTAAAAAAATATATATAATAAATCATCATAAAAAGAGAAAAAAAAAATATATAAATCAAACAATAAAAATAAATTAAAAAAATATATGATGAACCAACTCTTCAATGATAATCGTCTGGGGCAATTATATTTCACTTCGAATGTTCAAGGAACTAAATTAGTGTTACAAACATGAAGACACAAAATGAAATTTAAAAAATATATATGAGTAGGAAAAAGGAAAAAAAAATTTAATAGTGAACAAAAAAGAATATATAACTAAAATGTATAAAAGATTAAAATGTTCATCATACATACAATATATATAAAGAACGAAATTAATAAAAGTAAATTCATAAAATAAATACTGAAAAAAATACACATTATTTTTTACTTTATATTTGTTATATTTTTACTTTATTTATTTTATTATTATATTTTTTTAATAGCTAATTATTTGTGGGAACAATCATAATACCCATGTAACGAACATTTTAAAAAAATTTACTTTTACAAAAATAATACTCTAGATTTGTATCGTAATATTGTGTATATAATATTAAAATATTCAAAACATATATATATTTTTTCCGTATATATATATATAATACATTATATGCAAGTGTATAAAAATGTGCATTACTTTTGTTCAGTGCGAGTAATTGTCACATTTTGTTTAAACAATAAAAGAAAAAATATTACTTAAGAAATAAATTTTTTTAAATATATTTTTTCTATTCACGTTATAAATTCCATATTTTCTTTATTTTACCCAATTTATTCTTGTATTTTATTTTTATTTTAACTCGTTGCTATTATATTATTTTTTTTTTTTTTACAACTTTGTAACTGTATTTTTTTTATTATGCAGATAACTATTTGCACAATGTATTAGTAGAACTGTTAAAAAAAAAAAATAATGTAAAAAAAATATGAACATGGAATATATTTTTTCTCCTTTTAGACATTATTAAAATTCCATAAAATAATATATTGTGACCATACCTTAAATAACTTACCCATTTCAACAAAAATACACATATTAAATGAATAATCACATTGCTACACTTTTTTTTCTTGTGTGTTTGCCTTTTAAATACAGTTTAAATCACAAATAAATGTATAAAAACCAAATAAAATATAACTCACTATTATATAATAACAAAAATATTTTATTTCAAACTAATGACTTTCTCGGGAAATACAGATCAAATCGAATCCTCATAATGAGAACTGTCTACTATATACTATAATTTTAATAAATTTATTGTGAAAGATGAAAAAAATTATATTTCTCTAAATTCTTTAAATAAATTAAAAACATTTTTTTTTTAAAAAAACCTTAATTGCTCAGGAAAAAATGTCCATATACCTTTTATGCATAGTTGATGCAATTTTATCACTAAAAAAAATATAATAGAAAAAACCAACAACCATTAAAAGGACGCAGTAACATTAGTTTGATGTATAAACTCATTAAAATATCTACATATGTAAATGAAATAACATCGAATAAACATTCATGCGAAATAATAAATATCTTTTTGAGAATAACTGTAGCCTATTATTGAGGGATATTATTTTTCATCACCCCTTAAAGTCGTCCATCTCAACATCTATTTCTCTCTATTATAAATGTATATCCATTCACTCATGTATAATGATAGAATAATATTAAATTTTATTATTTAAAATTAGTTAAATAGGGTATATTAGAAAGTTTAAAAAATAATTCATCAAAAGAAAAAATATATATATATTTGTTTATGGGCATGCCATTTTGCATTTTATAATCGATAAATATGTAGACGCTACATAAATTAAAATTTAAAAATTTACAATAACACTAAAACATATACGCATATTATACATGTATATAAGAATAAATATTAATGGGTATTGCATGTGCACACACACAAAAATTATATTTATGGATAGCCATTATAATAATGATAATCCATTTCGTTTAGCATAATTTTAGGATTATTATTTCCATAAAGTTTGTATGGGGTGTTCATTAAATGCATATTTTGATTGTTTAAATAATTATTATAGTTATATTTTTCGTTTCCCATATAATCATATACAGCATTTTGCAAATTTGATAAATAAGAAATTAAATTGTTCTGATAATGCATAACATCCTTGTTAAAATTATTTGTTTTTTTAATATTTTTGCCATTGATAAAATTGTTATTATGGTTAAAGTTATAGTTTTTATTTCCAGTATTATTTATGTGATAAAATTTTTTTGATGCATTTTGCATTCCATGAAAGTCTCTAAAATTGTAATATGAATTTTGAACAAAATGTCCATAATGGGGTTTCATATGTCCTTTTGCAGCATCATTGGTATTATTGTTTATGCTATTGTTATTTAAATTCATGGCTTGTTGGTTCATTTTATTTTTCTTATTATTGTTTTTATTTTTGTTTTTACTGTTTTTCTTTTTCTTTTTATACTCGTTTCCGCTAATAGGCGTGTCATTTAAAACAAACACATTTTTGTTATTTGATACCTCTGATTCATTTTGTTCATTATTTTCAACAAATTCATTTAATTTGTTTTTATTATTATGCAACGTAGTTTTTGATTCTTTGTTTTGTTTTAATGTGTAATTATAATTGCTTAAGTTAAATTTGCCATTGTTACTATCATTATTGTTATTATTATCAACGGTAGTAGTAATTAATGTGACCCTGGGTTTTGATTCCAATTTATTATTATCATTATGAGTTTGTACGTTATTTTTTTTTTCTTCGACGTTTTTATCATTTTTTTCAGCCAATTCTTTAAGCTTGGAATAATTTTTATTAGTATTTTCTTGGCCCTGATTTGAATTGTTCTTCAAAATACCTTTTTTTTTTCCATTTTGTGCAAAGTTGTTTTTCTTGTTTTGTTTTTTTTTCATGCTTGTAGATATATTTTCATTATTTTTGTTATATTCTTTTCGATCTTTCTTAACATTAAGATTATTATGTTCGGAAATATTTACATTTGTTTTTCTATTTTCTTTCACATTTTCCTCTTCTTGTAATATTTTCTTCTTTATTTTTCTGTACGTTTTTTTTTTCTCCTTTTCCTCCTCAACAATATAATCGTATTTAAACTTGGATATAATATCATTTTTGTACATGTATTTTATTAAATAAAAAAATATGCCGCCTGTTGTCCTTTTCCCTTGTTTATTAGCTAATTCGATGCCTCCATAATTTTGTATCAAAATGGTTTTTTCTAATAAACTTAATGAAATATAAACACCTAACGCATCAACAACTCTCTTAATTTGATCTTTATTTCGTTCTTTCAAAATAGTACTAATAGTT
The DNA here is from genome assembly GCF_900002375.2 of Plasmodium berghei ANKA. Taxonomy (NCBI): domain Eukaryota; phylum Apicomplexa; class Aconoidasida; order Haemosporida; family Plasmodiidae; genus Plasmodium; species Plasmodium berghei. Next base: position 252,564 of record NC_036163.2, read on the forward strand.
GTTGTTAAAATGTCTTTTATCATTTTATTATCATTATATAATTCTTTAGGATCCATTTTATTTTCATCAACTATTTCTAATGAATTTATTGCATCACTATGAGCATTTTTTGTTCCTTCCTCGATATCCTTTTTATCAATATCTTCATTTTTTTTTGATTCTATAGATGTGTTTTGTTCATTCTTATTATTTTCAGATTCACTTATTTTTACATACTCTTTTTTTTCATCAACATTATCAGCTTTAATTGGGCCCATTTTCTCATTTAGAAAACCATTTGGGTCATTTGGATTAAAATTTTCATTTACATATTTTGTTAAGAATTTTTTAATATCTTTAAATTTTTTGATTCGTGCTATATCTAAAGGACTCATATTATATATATCTTTTTTTTGAATAAAACTTTTATTTTTAGCTAAAATTTTAACATTTTCTAAAACTCCTCCTAAACAGGCTGAATGTATTGGTAATCTGTTATGTACATCAAATATATTTATATCTGCTTTTTCATCATAAATTAAAAATTTTAAATAATCTGAATTATTTCTATATGCAGCATAATGCAAAGCTGTTCTATTTGATAAATCTGTGTCATTTATCTTTGCTCCATATTTAAGCAAAAGTTTTGTAATATCTTTATTTCCTTTGATAGCGGCAAAATGTATGCACATACTAGCTGTTGTGTTCCCTCTATTTGGTGACAATGAATGAGGTAATAAAGCATTTATATTTGCATTATTTTTTAATAATAATTCGGTGATATCTTTATGCATTTTTGTTACTGCGATATGTAATGGAGTCCAATTTTTATAATCAGATACATTTACTTTAGCTCCATTTTTTATTAACAGTTCACAAATATCATAATATCCACCTGCACATGCATAATGTAAGGCTCTCCTACCAATTTTATCATAATAATTAATGTCAGCAACTTTTTCTAAACATTTTCTCACAACAGTTATATTATCTAAATATGCACCATGAAGTAAAGCTCTGTTTATATCTGGTAAACCTAAACCAGGGGGTATAGTAATATTCATTTTATTGTTTTCTACAAACATGTTATTTCCACACGATGTATCTACTTTAGTTTCGTTTTCGATTTTTTCTGTATCCATTTGTTTACTAATTTCTTTATCCTGCTTGGTATCCTCTACATTTCTATTGTTTTGGTTTTCCTCTTTGGATTTATCGTTTTTATTTTCATTCAGCAATTTGTTTAACTTATCATAATCTTCTATAATATTTTTGTTTGATTCATCGAAAATTTCTTCAATATTTTTTTCGACATTTTTATCCATATTATTATCATTACTTAAAAATGAAAATTTTTCTTTCTCATCATTTTCTATAGATGCAATAGCATTTAAATTTTCAGAGTTAATATTAATTTTAAAAATTTTACTCAATTCTTCAGTATTATCGTTTATATGATTTGATGAAAATTCATTTAAAACATTCATCAAATATTTATTGCCATAATTTTTTACACAATAATCTATAAATTTATGTATTTCTTTATTAACTTCTAAATTTGGAATCTTTCCTTTCTCAGTAGATGTATCTTGTTGGCCATTTTTCTCCTTTTCATTAAGTGTCGCATTATTTTGTTTATTCATAACATATTTTTCACCTATGTTACGATTTGCTGCAGTGTTTTTGTTTTTATTTTCGTTTTTTGTCTTAAGTATTTGATGGGTATTATACTTTCTATAAATGTTGGTTCCCATATTTGCAATATCATGATATGGATTATTTGGGTATACAATGTTTTGGTAAGGGAGCATATAATTTAAATCGTTTCGATTCATTTTCATGTTCCATAGCCCATTTAAATTATTTAATTGCATTTCTGTTCCATTATTATTTCTATAATCAGGATTATTCGTATGATAAGATGATTTCATGGAAGCATTATTTTTTGTATATTTTTTCTTAATCTTAATACAAGTATTTTTATTTAAATCATTTTGCTCTTTCTCTTTATTTAATGTAACACTTTTTTGTTCTTTTTCAATATTTCCTTGATCTATGCATATATTATTATTCAATTTTTCTTTTTTATTTTGTGGTAAATCTGAATTGTCTTTATTCATTTTTTTCCCACTATCATAGGATATATGCTTATTTAATCGATAATTTAAAAAATTTTGTTTATATGTATTTTTATTATTTTTCCCTACAGTATTATATCCATTATTATTGTTTCCATTGTAATTGCTAGCTTGGCTAATGTTATTTATATAATTATTGTAATGCATACCATTCATATTGTATGCTCCTTGTAGTTTCATCATATTCCCCATTAAAATGTTCTTTTGGGAATCATTTCCATAGTATCCACAATTATTCATATTGTTAAATGTTGCATCTGGGTATTGAAAATAATAGCATTTATTTAAATTATAAACATCTAAAGGATTATACATATAATTTAAATATGCATGCTTGTTTTTATCATTACATTTATTATCTTCTCCATTTGACATTTGCACAAAGTTGTTTTCCATCGAATTGTTCATTATATCCATATAATAACTATTAATTATTTGATTATTTGTATTAAAATTATTAGCTAAAATGCTTGAAGATGCATAATTAAAACTATCTTTATTTAAATTGCCATTTTTCATATTATAAACTTTGTGATTAGTGTTATTATTAAAATTGGTATTCTTATTTTTCTGAAAATTTATTTTTTTGTCTTTTGTTTTTTCATTCATATTTAATCCTTTTTTTTTCTTTCCATCTGACATTTGTTGTGTCCATACATTAAGATCACTAGTTGAAATATTCTTGCTAGCTTGTGCTTTATTATTATATTTTTTTAAACTTTTTTTCCCAATATTTTTTCCTTCAATGCCGTTACTTTCAATACTAATTGCCGTTGTAATCGTTTCATTTTCATTGCTATTAATATTGTCATTGTTATTATCTGTCACCTTAGTAATATTATTTACACTACCTTTAGCTGCATCAATGTCTTTCTTTAATTGCTCATTATTTGTATTATTGTGTTTTTCCTTTTTTTTATTTATTTTTTTATTTTTCTTCGTATTATCTTCGTTAATTTTGTCTCCTAAAATATCATCCTTTTTCTCTTCATTTAATAAACTGTTTTTATTATTACTTTCGGAATTCTTTTTCTTCAAAGTGTTTTTACTTGGTTCTTTATTGTTTTTTTTATAAAATCCATTATTCTTATTATTAGTGTTGTTATTTCTAACACTATTATTATTAACATTTTTGTTCGTATAAAGATTTCCTTGGGTATTATTACCTTTTTTGCTTCCAGTATTTAGAATCATAGTATTTTTATTTTGTTCTTTCTTTATTTTTCCTTCTATTGCTATTTTATTAGTGTTATTACCTGTTTCGTCAATTGTAATTTTATGTGAATTTTGATCACCCTTTACTACGTCTTTACCTTCAACCTTTTGATAATTTTTAGTTACGCAATTGGTGGTATTATTATTCGATTTTTCATTATTACTGCATACTTTGGGATTTTTAAGCTTTTCGTGAGAACCATTCACATCTTTTTTTTTACCATTATCATTTGCAACTACAGTATTATCATTTATACTCGTATTTTTTTCTTCAATGTTTTTTACGATTTCCTCTTTTACTTTGTTTTCTATGCTCATCGTTACTTTTTGTCGTACTTTCTCTTTTTTTTTATTTTAAATAAAAAAGCATATTCCTTTGGGTATACACACCTATTTGGCTACGCGCACCTCTTATACCTGTATATAATAATATGCATATCTACGTGCATAAATGCATGCGCATATAATTATGCGTAGTTATAATTTCCATTCAAATTGTGGTATTTTAAATACCTTCCCTATTTAATTAAAGAGTTCGGAATGTTTACTTTTGAACAGTTCTATGTATTTTGCCAATTAGCCATGCATGCATATATATAAATGCATTTTTTCTAGAATTTCAACGTAAAGAAATTATTAAAACACAATATGCATAAAAATATACTATTTTGGCATATATGTGTACATATATTTTTTATATTTCTTAAAAATGTGTAAAAATGTTATATAATAATAGTTATGAAGTTTTGGATTATCATATAATCTTAACTACAAAAATATACTCATTCACATTCAAGTTGCAAAAAAATTAAAAGTAGTAATATGTATTTCATACAAAAAAATATCCTTAATCTTATGTTCAAATATTCTCAGAAATATGCTATATATATAAATATATCTTTAAATTATATTACAAATGATCATTATAAAAAAAATATTTTTATTCTTATATCAGCTTAACGTTATCAAAACATACATTTTTTTAAGATGTGTTTTTGCTATTTAAAACTTAAATATGTTAATATTATGATTGTTTTGTTTTGATATAAAGATTTTTAGTATGATTATTGCTTTTTTTTCATGCAATAATTGTGTATACATAATAGTGTATTTAACATTTTTTGTTTTTTTGTGTATGTGCGCCAAAAAACATTTTTCACATATGTTGATTATATAAGTCCATATTTAACTGATTAAAATAAAATATATATTATTATGAATAATGTGCTTATCCGCCTAATAATTGTGCAATACACCTTTTTTTTTATTATGTATATTTTTTTTCCTATTCCAAAGCTACTTAAGAAGAACAAAGCTATTTTTATTAACAAATCATAATTTAATGGCTATACCTAACTTATATATTATTAATGTTCATATTTATAATAATATTTTTAAAAATATTTCATATTATATTATTTATAATTTTTCACGCCTTAATAATATGAAAGATTATTGAATATACATGAGCAAATATTTTATGCCACAAGCATATTTTGGTTTTTCGGTCATCGGTATATATTTAAAAATATATATACACTATACAATAATGCTAAAATAAAAAAACACGCATAATGAAAGTAATGCGGAAAGCTAACAAGAAAAATGGCTAAATAGCTAATTTTATAGTTTTTTTTGTTCATGTAATTTTTACATAAATTCTTAAAATAAAAAAATATAAAACCATTAATGTTATGCTATAGTATATAAATTAATGATAAATTACACACAAATTTGGTATTTCATAGTTTTTAATAATAAAATATTCATAATGTTTATAAGGACGAATATATCAATCAAAACGCATAATATATTCCGTTTCATCATTGAATATTAATATAAAATTGAGAACAATTTTGTTGTAAAACACTTTGCAATATATATCTAGCCATATATTTCAATATAAAACAAAAGGTGTGAATTATATAATTCATTAATATACCCATTATAAATGTGCGATTTATATATTCATACACATATTGTGAGTTAATGCAAATATGTTTTTTTCATTATGAATATAAATTATATTATTTTGTAAAACTCACAACTCATATTTTGGGAAATTTAATACACTTCATAAATAACAAAACATGCATTTTGGCGGTTCAATATGCATACTTCATATCCTAATACATACAATACAGTTGAATAGTAAATGTGAATATTTATAAAAAGCCCTGAAAATTATTAAAATATTAACAATGAATATACATATATTAATACTCTTGTTTTAGAAGGTAAACTTATAGTATTAATTTTAATGGTAGCTTATAAAATAATTAAGATGATCTTTTTCATTTTTAACTAAAAAAAGACGAGAATAACATTGTAAATATAAACAAAATTACAATAACAATTTTTGAAAATAAATTTTCATAAAGTCGTCTAAAAACTTATAATTTATATTTTTAAAACGATATGAATATACAATTCATATTTTTGAGCTTTTGCAAACAAATATCGTACAATCTTCAATTATTTAAATAAATCTCCTATACAGTTTAATACAATTGTTATGTTACATGTATATATAATAAAAGCAGGATTCTATAAATATTTTTTCTTCTAATTATTTATACACATTATTACATACAATCATAAGTACATAACATAGTATATGAACTATTAAGGTTTTTTTTTAAACCCATATTAAAAAATTACAACCATTAATAATTTGTGTGTATTAAAAAACCGGCAACAGAGTGATACCAATCAGCATATGTAGTATATATATATATATATACGAAATAATAATATGAATTAAATTATGGGCTTTGACGCTTCGATTATATATTATATGGTGTTTTGTGGCGTCAGGGGATATTTTTTTCTAATATATGTATATAATATTATATATGTACATGGTTATATATATACAATGGTATTAACAATTTAACCCTCTTCTATATAATATTTAAATAGTTCTTTTATTTGCTTTTGAGAACCACATTATATATAAAATTTTATAGAAACTTATTTATAGCCTATATTACAAATATTAATTAAAAATTATGCATAAGAAAGGAAACATAATAATAATAATAATTGTACCAAAGTAAAATTGTAAATGAATAAAATATTGAAATTTTATTATAATAAATTTCATTGCTATAAATTCTTTTTATATATATATATTTTAATAAATAAAATGGTGATGTATGCAACTATAAATAAGTTTCAATTAAACATGCAAACAAAATATTTGTTTATTAAATTAAGCATTTTTAAAAGTACAAAAAATAATTCTTTAATATAGTGATTATTATTTAACCAGAAGAATAAATATGACATATACAAATTTTTGATGTTATAAATATCAACTTAGAATATTTTATTACTTTTTTCGTATTAACATGCAGGATATAAAAAAAAAGAAAGATTGTTCATATTTTTTCAAAGGAATAAAAAAATATGTTTTTTGAGGGATAAATTGTAATTTTTTGCCATTAAGTTTTTATAAAAAAATCATTTGTTAAAAATTAATAAATATATTTTATGTAGGAGATATTAATGGAAAAAGAAAAAATGGTACTTATTAGATATACAAATAAACCCGAAATAAAAATGTTCCATTCCATTTGAAGCTGCATGTTATCGTAGAATAATTTTTATTTATTAAAATTTTTTGTTTCAAAAGAACGGTACAAATTTTTTTCATCCACATCGTGTCTCTTTTGTATGCATTAAATATATGCAGTATTATTATGACCAAAAAAAAACGATATTATCATAAATAATTCCATTTAAATATGGGGCATTTGTATGAATATAAAATGTGTCTTAATGTTATATTTTAATGAACTATTCTTTGTATCAATGTTTTTTATATTTTTTTAATAATGATTAATTTTTTTTTTTTTGAAATAAATATTATATTTTAAGGAAATTTTGAAAAAAGCATTTCTTAAAAAAAAAAAAAAAAAAAAAAAATTTATGTAAATAAAGCCATTTATTTCGTTTATCCTTTTTTTATTTAATAATAATAGTTACTCGATATAATTATTATTAAACAATTTGTTTTATCATAAAAAATTATATTTTTTAAGAACCAAATATTTGTAAATAACGTTATATATGTGTATTGGCGTATGCGCATAAAAAATTATGCCCCATTAATTTTATCTAAAACAACTATTTGTAAGTTGTATATGTATACAGTATTTTATAGTATATTGAAAAAATATAAATTTTTTTTAAACTTGAATAATAATGAATTTATATGTCCCAATTGATATTATATTAATTTTTTATACTTAATATGCAATTTATAATGTATTTTTTTTTTCTCAATTCATGCATCTGAGCTCAAAATAAGGGCACATATATATATTTATAATATGCATATATTATGTGGATTATTATGCAATCATAAAATAAGAACGATGTTTTTGTAAACTTAAGCATAAATAATATTTTGTTTTATTTCTGCATTTTTTGTATTTTCTATTATACAAATTTTTTATTTTGTTGTATTTACATATATATATATATATATATAAATAATAAATAAAAATAAAATTATATGTATCTCAAACAAAACCATTAAGACTCTTCAAAAATGTAATATATATATATTAGTATAAATAAATGGAATGATTATATAATATATATTATTTTTTTTATAATATATTCATTTATTGAAGTTTATGTTAGTGCATATGTTATGCTTTTTGATACAATTTAATACATATTAATATATGTTCCAACATAATATGTTATTATATATGGGTGTATTAAATTGGTTTATTATGCGTAAATACATGTTATTATTTGTTTGTATGCGTTTTTTGATTATTTTATTTCACCAGAAGTAATATTTTTAGTTACCAAATACATGCATTGTAAACATTTTTTTTTATATTTATACGCAATATTGAATGTGAATGATCTATGTTTAATTTTTTTATTTCTTTAGCTTGTTTCCACTATATAATACTATATATGAAAGCGAAGCGATTTATTTAGTGGTTCATTAAATATATTGAAACTTATGAGTTACAGATAAAAAGAAATATAAAATAAATTTTATGTCAAAATTTTATGTCAAATTTTTATAATTTTTTTTTTCAAAGTTGCATTCTATATATTTGAGTTGTTCTATGAAAATACATATATGAATATTTGTAAATTAATATGAAAATACATGTACATACGAACATAAATATATCCATATTTAATAATATAAATTTATAATACTATTTGATATAATATATTTTTATTATATATTAGCAGAATAACCTTTATTGAATATTTGGGTTTATAATTAGGTTAACACTTATATAGTTCACATACTTAGTAGCATTTATTTCGTCTTTCTATTAAACCATATTCATAATTATTCAAATTTATTAATAATCATTGGCTTTTTATATGTGTATGTATATACGTATGTATACATGTATATATTCATAGTATTTCATATTTGGTTAGTAATCTACAATCTTTTTATACATTTGTGTGTGCAACACAAAATTTTTGTATTAAGCATAAAATATAGATATGATATTTGTACATTTGCATGTTTGCATATTTTTAATATATTTGAGCCCTATTTAATCTGTATATATATAATACGTTCTATATATATTTGAAATGTGTATTTTGTGCATATTATTAAATAATTGTACATCCTTACATCTATTGCATACCATCTTGTGTGTTTCAATCATTAATGCCTAGTAAAGCGTTAATTGTAGCGTTTTATTATTGTATTAATACGTCTGTGTATGTATATATACATATCTATCTATTAATTTTCGCTTTATACTATATTAATAAAAAGAATTTGCAAAGAATTAATTATTAATTTTATTAACCCAATACTTGAACAATATCAAAATATATTGTCTAACGAATATATATACAATGTTTATATGCGTTTATATATTTTTATAAATTTAAAAAAATTCAAAAATATATGAATCCCTGTTTCTATTATTTATACGTTATTATATTTATAAGAAATTGAACATTTTTCTTTTAATATATATTTTTAATTTAATTATTTTCGTTTAGTTTTTTCCTTTTTTTCTTTTTTACCTTCTGAATTCTATTCCTTTTTTAAAAACAAATTTTATTATACCAATGAGCACAGAACATAACAACACATATTTAAACAAGTTGTATTATAAAAATAATACATCGTCTGATGTTTCATATAATATAAGTATAAATAGTCTTATATTAGTAGCACCATAGTACCTGCATAGCGGCATGTGATATACTCTTAAAAAATAATGACAAAATATAGTTAACAAAAGGTATTTCAAAAATATTTTGGAAACTTTAAATACAATATCTCAAAAGCTATAGTTGAAACCCAAACAAAAATAATTTTGCATCTCATGAATTTAGTTTTATAACTAACTAATAAAACGTATCAATTATAAAGAATTTGATATATATATATAAAGATTTCAATGGATAACACTTCAGAGAATAATGATTTATTTCTTACCGACGAAAATACTCACGCCCCCAATATGGTGAGTAATAATACAAATTATAATAAAAACGGTGATAAAATGAAGATTTTTAAAGGTTCTAATAAATTCAGTAGCACTTCATCTTCAGCTACGAATACTAGTAAATACAGCGAACACCTATTAAATAATATTATTAAAAATATGAACACAAAAAACGGAAAAAATAAGTTAAATTTCCCTCAGGATTTAAAAAATTATGACAAAATTGTTAAAGAGGATAATACAGACTTGGGAAATAACAATCTTAATACTATACAAAATGTTCCAAATTGTGAAGAAACACATACAAATCGAAATTATGAAAAAAAAAAGAAAAAAAAAAAAAATTTACATGCAAATGGTTCAAAAAATGAGCAGTATATATATAACAATAATGGTAATTCTAATAATAGTACCACTATTAATGAGGCTAATAATATCAACAATGCTAAGACTTCAATTTGTGCAGATGCAATTAAAAAGGGTTATAATTTATTAGACGAAAGCAATTTTCACCATATGATAGATTACAAAATAAATGATGAAATCAAACTTAATGATATAAATAATCAATTCACCAAGGAAGTCAATAAAGATATTAAGTTGGTTGATAAAAATAAAGAAGTTAAAGAATCGCAAGTTGGTATTTCTAATGATATTAAAAAAAATAAATCAAATTGCAATTTAAAAAATGTTATAATAACAAATGTATTCCTTGGTAATATTCCACCAAATATAACTGAAGAGAGGCTGAAAAATGTATTAGAAATATTTGGATATATAATTCATATAGAATATAAGTGGTCATTGGATAAATGGTCTTATGCATTTATTTATTTTATAGAAGAAAAGTGTGCTATAAATGCAGTCAATATTCTTAACCAGAAAAAATTTTTCGATAATTCACCGAATCATAAGTTAATATGTTTTATTGTTTCGAAGCAAATTCCTAATCAAAACACTCTGCATTATAGCAAGGCAAATTTTTCTCTTTTAAAGGACGGGCCACCAGGTATGCATCTGAAAAAGCTGAAAAAACTGAAAAAACGGATACTACTTTGTACCGTTTGATAAAACAATTTTTTAACATGCACTAACTTTTGATTCATTATTTTTACTTTCTTAACATTTTTTGCCTTTCTTTTGTAGGGGCTAATTTGTTTTTATATGGAATTCCTCTAAAATGGACAGAATTAAATTTGATACAACTTGTTAACAAATACGGACATGTAGTTGGACTAAGGATACCATACATAAACAATGATAATGATAAGAAGCAAGGAAATAGAGGTTTTGGTTTCGTATCTTATGATAATAAAAAGTCAGCTGTTGAAGCATTTGAAGAGTTATCAAAAATGTACATACATGGGAAGCTTTTAAAAGTTCAACTAAAAAATGGAGAAGAACATTTATTACCTGCAAAATTAAAAAATATATGTAACAATAATAAAAGTAAAGCAAAAGATAGTAGTAATACAAAAACTGCCCAAAGCTTAGTAAGTACAACAGATACATTGAAAACCATCAATTCAGTAAATTCAACAGATGAAAAAACTAAATCAAAAATTAAATCATCCTCTACTAATAATACTAAACCTATAAATTTTATAACAAATAAAAATAAGGAAAATAAAACCGATGTTCATACATTTAGTAGTATTAGTACTGTTTGTGATAATACTAGCAGTAATACATTCACTCCCGATGCGAACAAACATATGATATACCCCTCCACATATGATAGCACTTGCCCAATAGAAATGTATGGAAATTCTATAAAAAACAATGATGATAAAACTGTTGAAAATAATGGAAATAGTAGTAATAACAGTGCTCCGTGTAATAATTCAAATTACGTTGATTCATCTATTAATTATATAAATACAAACAATTTTAAAAATATTTCAGATAAATATCCCCAAATCCATAAAATAAATGAAAATATTAACAATCGCATGTTAAATAATAATTCAAACAATTTAATAACACCACCTCATTTATCTAATGAGTTTAAAAGAGAAGATATAGATTTATATAACAACACTGATGATACTTTTCGCACTCAAGAAAATTATAATAAAAATAATAATCTTTTAAATTTTATAAATATGAACAATAATACAAGTATGAGAGCACAGATGAATTCAGAAAATGATGTAATAAAAAATGGAAATAAATATATTAATATCAAAGATAACAATAACAATGGAAACACTAAGATGAAAAAAAATGGGGTTAATAAAAATGAACTATTATCAATATATAATAATGTAGAAAATAAATTTGAATGTATTAATACATGCATTGATAACAATGATTTAGCAGAAAAGGGGAAAAATAATTTTTTGAAAAAACGAAGGAATTTCCAACTGAATGATCAGAAGGAAAAAAATATAATTAAATCTTTTAATTATCCGAATAAAACAGATATGAAATATCATAAAAATTTAAACAATATGATATGTTCATGTACCACCAATTTTTTAGAAAATCCAAATATTAACAGAAATGAAATCTGTAAATTAAATAATTTAAAAAATAAAGGAATATATAATCCGCAAAAAAATCATACCATAATTAATTCAAATGAATCCAACATTAATATATGTAATAAATTTTTTATAAATGATGTAAATAATGTTTCATCTATTAATGAACAAACCCAAATTCCAAAAAATAAGTCTTATAAAAATAAAAGTGCAGAAGACAGCGAATTGTTTAAGGCAGTAAATAATAAAACAATACCGAATGATGAGGGAAAAAGTGTAAGTTCGTTTTTAAACCAAATTTGGTATAACAAAAATGGCGAAAATAATATCGGTAATGATAACTACAATTCCGATGTTGAAAACCGTATGTATGAACAGAAAGTATCTTTTCATAATACCGATATAAATTGTGAACCCGAATATAATATGCATAACCCGTATAGCATATGTAACAATTTAAAATACAACTATGAAACGATAAGGGATAGTTGTATTATAAATAATACCCAATCTAATGAAATAAGCAAAAAAAATTATATTAATAGAAATGTAAATAATTGGGAATATACAGGAAAAGAATATAATAATAAAAACTATCCTGAAAATGGCATTAATAATAAAAACTTTGGTACTAAATATGAATCTTTATATTTTCAAAAAACAAATATCGGTAATACCCAAAATAATACTAGTGATAATAACGATCGTATATATGATGATAAAACACAATGTTTACAAAACTTTAAACATATACATCAATTTTTTACACTCTTAAATACATATGCAACTGAAAACTCATTAAATGTATACGATTATATCAATAAAGAAAATATACAATTATATGAATTAATATGTTCGAAATATGATAATCAATCGGACAAAAAAAGTTTAGAAAACATATTTATAGCTTTTATGTTAAAAAATAAAGAAAATCAAAATTCTTGTAATATAGGCACAAAATATGAAAAGCAAAATGGAAGGAAAATTGGAATTCAAATGGAAAGCGTGTTGGAAAAACGGGAAGAAAATAAACAAAACGAAAATATCACATCCTGTTTAAAAAAAACAAGTAACGATTCAAATTTGGAAAATGATGATTTCTTTTATAACAGCTATTTTAATTCAAATTTTTTCACTTATCCTTACTTTTTTAACGATAATAATAGCAGTGTAAATAACAATATTCACATTGGAAATATTAACAATAATAATATCATTAATGTTGGTAGTAATAATACTATTAATCGTATTAGTGATAATAATATAAATGGAAATTGTCAAAATATTGTTGGAAATGCAAAAGAAACATATTTTGAGCATGATGATATATTTGATAATGAATTAAATGAAATTTATACTTCTAATGATTATATGGGCTTCCATAATTATGATAATTCATTTTTCAATTTGAATATAAAAAATTCCAGAAATAACGACGAAAATAAAATGAATGATAGTACCATACCTATTTTCCAGGATGATGATATTAACAAATTTATGTTATATTATGATGATCATAATGAAAATTTAAATTAAACTACTATTTTCAATAATATAAAAAAAAATATATCCAGTAATTCAAGTCTTTTATAAATTTGAAAAAAAAAAAAAAAAATCCCCATTATCCCCAATATCGTATATGCCTTATTTACATATGCGTATATTAGTGTGTTTATTTACCTTATATTTTATCTTTATCTTTCTTATTCACTTGTATCCCCATATGGCATACTAAAAATGTTATGCCGTTTTTTTACATTTTTAAATATTTCCATATACATATTATATTTTATTAATATAAATAGTTTATGTATGTATGTATGTATGTATTATATATATAACAAATTAAAGAACATTTTATTAGTATTTGTCTAATGTGAATTTATTTTATAGAGATAAATATATAATTTTCATTTGCTCATAAAAATATGTACAACTATTTTCTCATTTTACAGAGTACATATTTTCTTCCCAATTTTTGGCAATACCTTAGTATGTTGTACGTTAGTGTATATATTATGTTACTTTTGTGTTTATTTTTCAAAATAATTATAAAAATAAATATCGTATTTACATAACATCATTTTACGTTAAAATGCAAAAATACCAATATATTATTATGTGTGTATGCATATCCTACAAATATATTTATTTAAGTATTTTTAATAATATACATATAATATTGTTTATATTGTTAATTTTTATAATGTTTGTAAATATTTTATGAAAGTTGCCTTTTTACTTTTTCATTTTCCTAATATACCTCCGGAAATGGAAAATGCCCAATTCCCAAATGAGGCATTTTTACATTTACATATTTTTTTATTTTTCAAAAAAATTAAACTTTTTTAATGTTTTAAAAATTACATAAATATTATTAAACAAATGAAAACGAATATATTTTAAATTATAATTAAAAAAAAATGGTCTTTTATTCTTTATTCAAAAAAGATATTTCTATAACGTCCTTAGAATAAATAGATTTACCTGTACTTGTATGAACTATTTTGGCAACAAGATTTAAATCTTTATTATTATTTATATAGTCCAAAAAACTGATTGACCCAGCTCCATCTTCAAAGCCAAAATAATAAGACTTTGCTCCAAAGTATGCTTTCCCGTTCGGCTTTAGATTTAATTTTATAATTTTTACAATACTATAATAATTTTCTTTTCTGTATAATATTTCATTCCCTATAATATAATCAAATGGTTTTAATTCTTTAGTTCTTAATTTCTTGTTTAATTTATTCCATGGTTTATTAATAACAAAGCATTTTATGTCTTTTTCGTTTATTTTCATATATTTTTTTTTAAGTTTGTTTTTTTTTAATTTTATATCTAAATTTTTGCTTATATTTGGTAATAATACATCATCAATTACCCTTTTGTTTAATTCTTGAAAAACAACACTCGCTTTATTTTGAAGAGCGTTTATTCCAACGAGCCCATGTGCACATCCTTGAAAAAAAAAGTTAATATTATATAACATATTAAATGATGTTGTGAATGTTAATTAAATTTAATATATGAATAACAAATATTCATATTTCAATAGTTATATATTGATACATACATTATATAATCCAAAATAACATACAAAATTAAACACATACCTAACTCTAAAATGTTCATATTTTTGAAATCTATTTCTTCTTTATAAAAGAACCTTAGCATTTCCCATGTACATTCCCATATGGTATATCCTCCCTCATAAATGTTTTTCTTAACTACTTTTTTTTTTTTTTTTAATGAAACTTGACAATTTTTAAGAATTAATGGGCTTTCAATGTTTTCATGTTCTGTTGTTTTTTGAAATTCCTCATTTTTATCCAAATAGTATACTTCATACATTTTTAGGAAGCTGTATTTTGAAAAAAATAAAAAAAAATAAAACTTAAAAATGGCTATAAAACGAAATTGATTGAAAAATCAGAAAAGAAACAACTCAAATATGTTTTACATGATTCAATATTTTAAATAAAAAGTCATAATTTTTATATTTTAATTTTCGTTTATACTATATTTTTAAAAAATAAAAGCTTAAAAAAAATTATATTTAAAATAAATGAGAAAATATTATATATAAAAAAAAATAAACTAATAACGATTATAATAATAATAAAATAAATTAAACTAAATAAAAATAAACACATAAAACTAACAATAAAAGTTATTTGTAAAAATATTACAATTTACATTTGGCATATCATCTACAATTTATATGCAACTCATAATGAAATTAGTTATCATTTGTTCTAACATCACAATAAAAAGTAAATTTATTTTAAAAAAAAAATATATGCATAACGTCTTTTTTCATAAAAACGACGGATTATTATCTGTATATTTCCTCCGCATTTCACCCTACCAAAAAAAATAGATAAGTAACATGTTTTTCAATTTTAATATAAAAAATAAAATGAAATTTAAAACTCTGAAAAATATAAGTAATAAAAAAAATTAATATAAGTACTTCATAGATATGATATATTTTAGCCCTTTTGTTTATTTAAACAATATTATACTTTTGCTAATACGCATTTTTAAATATAAAAAATAAATTATGTAGCATTGGGATTTATATATACACACATATGAGGTGTTACAGCATCATGTTGATGTTACCTTTAAATTATCAATTATCAACCATTGGTCGCTATCTGAATTTGAATTTGATGATATTTGAAATGAACTATTTTTTTTTTTCATTTCTTCATCTTTGCTTTTATGTGTCTTTATATTTTCATCCTTAAAACGAACAGTCTTTTTAAGAATATGTTTTTTTTCCCCTTTATTAAATAAATTGATATTAAAATAATTTTTCTTTTGTGGCTTATTATATTTCAAATAAATATTATCTTTATCTTCTAAATTTAATGATGAGGATATATACATATTATTTAGTATATCTAAGGAAATGTTAAAATAATAAAACAAGCTCGTACATGTAGTAAAAAAAGAAAGAAGCAAAACAATAAAAACATTTTTTGGCATCTGTAATATGATATCCCACATGAAATATCTTTTACTAATTAAGTTTGATAAATTAAAAGAAAATATATATATATTAATTAAAGTTGACTCTAAATTTAGGGGTGCTTTTTGTATACATAATAGTAATATTGGAAGTGCTAATACTTTTATAGATATATTTTGAACTATAATATTAAGTAAAATTAATATTGGACTCACATATGTGTTTTTATTATAATAAAAATATATAAAACTTGCTATTTTAAGTAATATGTTAATTAATATAGTTATCATAGCATAACTTTCGTATCGCTTTTTATTTGTATATAATTGAAATATGGATATTCCTATTAATTTTGATGATCTGTATATAAAATAAATAAATTTTAAATTAAAAAGGTTTATAAAACATATATAGAAGTTAATGAATAGAGAAAATATATAATTGTTGTATATCAAAAAAAACAGTAACAAATATATAAATATATCCGTGAAAATAATACACACTATTTTTTCTTACTGTGATACGAGAGGAATATAATTAATCAACGAATTTGGCCAACTATAATTCTTAATTCCATGATTTAAAATTGTGAATTTTGTATCTATCGATGAATTGAATAGGATTAAAAGAAAAAGTATTTTAAGTAAATTTTCATTTAATAATATTTTTTTTAAAACAACGAATTGAGATAATAAGTCTACTGTATTTTTAACACTAATACGTTTATTCCCCTCTTTTAATATCAGATTATTCTGTACATTACAATCATCATTTAATAAAAGTGTTTCTTCACTCGATAAACATGAAATGACAAAAATAATAAAACTTTTTAAGATTAATATAAAAATACTAACTTTTAATATATATATATAATATAGCATAAGAGATGAAAATATTTTTATGCACATTACATAAGATATATAAAAAATTTGTTCAAAGTGCATTTTTCTTCGACATTTTTCAACTACAACACCTTCAAAAACACATGATGATAATAACATTTGGCTTGAAATAATAAAAATTGTAAATAAATACCAATTGTATTTTATCTTATTATTAAATATATATATAAATAATAATAGTATTGTTGTTATGAGTTCAGTTATAATTACATAATACTTTCTATTTAAAGGGAAATATAAAAAATTATTAACATAAGGATTATTACTATGTATTGTACATTTTTTAAAATATTTTTGTCCTGATGATAATCCATCTTTCAAATATTTTCTAAAAAATATTCTTAAAACCATATGTTTCCCATTATATAATACTCTAGCGCAATAATATAATCCATCTTTAATCCAATTACATAATTCATGTGCTTTTTGTAATAAAAATAAAAATATATTATTTATATTAAAATATACATTATCCGTCAAAAAAGCAAAAAGTGGTTTTAAGAAATATAAAAGTATCAAAATGTTATATATGTTATTTCTAGTATCTGCATTAACTTCTGATTTATATCTGGTACTTAACACATAATCATTATATCTCAAAAACAATATATATATAAATTCACTCATAAAAAAAAGTGGGGATATGTTTCTCACCCATTTTAATGCTTTTGAATTATCAACTCCGCTTTTAAAAATATTTTTACTGGACCTTAAAGATTTCCTCATTTTTTCTGTTTCATTTTCATCTATATAATACTTTTATATATATAACATTTCAAAGTAATACATACTTCTTTAAGTTTATCTTTCAACTAATATATATTTACTTTATCCTTAAATGTTATTAAGGGAAAATGGTACTTATAAAAATATACTATATATAAAATATTATATTGGCAGCCTTATAAACATATATTTAAATATATATATGTATGCTTGATTTTAGCCAAAAACGCTGTTATAAATCCTTACAAATAACATATTAAAAGTATGGTATGTGCTGGTTTGTTTCTTTATAATACATAAACTAGATGTATTGTGTCACTTTAAGCGATAAGCACATACATAACATATAGTTTATCATTATTATTTTAAGTTGTTTTTGTGGGTAATAAAGAAGTAAACGAAATGTAAAAAATTATATTTTTTTTCGTATATTAAAAATGTTTTCACATTTGTTTTTATTTTTTTATTTTTTATTTTTTTATTTTTTATTTTTTTTTTTCTGAAATACAAAAGGGTAAATCATTGATATATGTATGTGCTTTATTATAAATATATATGCATAGTTACAACTGGAAAATACGCTTCTTTTTTTTAATTAAAAAAAACTAAATAAATTCATTTATTCTCTCAAATATATAATAATGATTCTTTATGTTTATATAATTAAAGAAATTAATATTTTAAAGTGTAACATAATATACCCATAAATTCCCTTTATATATTATATACGCATAAGAACCCCTTAAAAGTAAAGCCAACAAAAAGCATATATTAAGGTTACAAAGTAGTTACCATTTTACTTAGAAAATAGTTATAAGCTACCAAATAAGAAAGAAAAGTAATAAAAATGTGGTGAAAAAAAGAGAAAAATATAATGAAGCTGTTTCTCAGACCTATTAACAATAATAATTTAATCCCGATAAATTATAAAATTAAACAACTCTTAATATATAATTTATTTGGAATAAAAAGTAGCAATATATTAATATGGTCAGCATTGTCACTCCAATACACTCCTAAATATAGACTTTTTAATTTAGTTAGTAAAAACTAATTTCATCATATATATCCTCATTTCTAACTTAATAAATAAAAAAAATACTATTTGATTCGGAAAAAAATACATTTATATGTATTCACAAAATACATGTCGAAGGTATGTGTTCCATGTACAAATAGAATAACTTCATAGCGATACCTCATGGATAATTGTATGATTTTATTATTAAATAATCTACATAAATTAAGAGAAACCCTTATTTTGTATCAAATATATGTATATTGAGTTTTGTAACACATCCATAAATATACATATATACATTAAAAAACAAAAAAACGTCTTACACAAATAATACATTTTAATTATTCTACTTGCATATTAATAACTTTTATATCTATGTTGAGTTTTAAGTTTCCTAATACAAGTCTATAGAGAAAATATGATGATATGCTCAATCACTATATATCTTCACCATTTTTTATTTTCCTATAACATTTCTGTCTTTATATTTGAGGTTATTTTTTAATATTTATCACGTAATGAATCTTTTGTTTTAAAAAAATTTTTCAATTATTATTACATTATTTACTCAGGACATATCCATATTATATTGTATGACTCACAAATTATTATTTTTCTATTTTTATGTGCTCCGTAACAATGAAATATAATTTTATATTCATATTGACGCACAAATTCGTAAAAACATGTAAACAAAATTACTTTTTTTTCTGTAACTATAAAAATAATACAAAAAATAAAAGTATATTAATTATATCCACAATATAAACATTCTTTAAGTGACTTAAAATATGATTCCCCTTATCTTAATATATATTGAGTTAATGCATAAATTTTATTTAAGATAATAAAAATACCGTAAAGCGATTTTTTTTTTCGTTTACAATTGGCCCTCCTACATTATTTTCATATATTCTTATATAAACACTTTTGTGTCAATACTATAGTAATTATACGAATGTAGGCATTTAAAAAACTCTCAAGTTGTTATATTTCAGTATAAAAATCGTTTTATGATATAAAATATCAAAAAATAAATATAAATGATATTACATAAGATATATATATGATTAACAATACATTAAGATAATGAGAACATCGTATTTTCCCACAATGCATGTGTAAAAACAAAAATTAATATATATACTGTATATGTAGTGTTTTTTGTAATTGATTCTTTAAAAACGATCATATATAAAAATAACTCTCATAGAATTATGCATATTTATATATAATATATAGATAAATGTGTTTTTTGGAATGTTGCAGGACTTCAAATTTATTACACATCTTAAATCTATCATTATTTAATTTAAAAGACATGAAAAAACATCTTAGTAATTATAAAGTGAATAATAAATTTACTTAACATGTGTATAGTACATTTTAAATGAATTTGATATAATATATATTTTATTTTCGCACTCAAAACAAAAAATGAGCTAAAAAAATTCATTTTGATTTGTTTTGATTAATAAATATAATTATGGTTTAACATTTTAATTTTGTTAAAATTTCTTAAAATATTTAATTATTTTTCTTAATATAAGTTTCATAAATTCGATTTTAATTTACAATTATTTTATATAAACAGCTTTTCGAAGTGTTATAATATATTTAATAGTTTTTTAATATTTGTGGATTGTTTTTTATTTTTATTAAAACTGATGAATTGTATTATATTAAGTGTTGCTGACGAAATGCATCATATAAAAAATTAGCATAAGCAATATGGTCATAATGCTTAAAATATATATTAATAGTTGCATGCCTTTATTTGTATTTTCTATGGACTATTTTTATATCACAAACAATTTTAATTTTCTTTATTATTAAAATATCAAAAAAAATAAGAATAATAAAATATCAATTTATATAATGTAATTTATAAAATATTTATTTATTTGTTATATAGACTCCAATATGGCACATCGTTTATCATTTACTATATACTACATGTGGTTATTTTCATCATAACTTATTTTTATATTTAACATATTGTATTTGATGAATATTTTTGCATTATATAAAATACTATAAACAACATTTTTATCAACAACGGACTTGTTTGTTTTTTCACTGAAAAGAGGTGTGTTGCATGACTACATTAACGAATTATCTGTAATTAAAAATTATATAGTTTTACATATATCTAATTGTATGTATAGAGAATATGTTTTAGTATAGTAAAATAATGTAATATATATAAAGCATGCTACTAATACATTAAGTTATTTTAATTTATGATATATATTTTTTGTTATTATAATTTTGAATATTATATATTTTATTAAAATGTGGCTAAAACTGATTCTGGCTATAGTCATCCTTATTGAATGCATTGTAGTCATTTATTTACCGTCCCATATAGAGAGTAGGATTATGAATAAAAAGAAGCATAAGATTTTTAATATGGAAAATTTTGAAAATGTTGCAAGTGGTAAGTACATAAATATTAGCATTATGCATTATATTTTATAAATAAATGTTAAACATATTTTTTATATACTTCCTTATAATTAGGCGCAATTTTAGCTTTAGCTTTTATACACATGCTTCCAGAAGTTATAGGTTTATTAAACAAAAACAATCTGACCATTTATTGCTGTTTTGGTTTAATACTTATATCAGTAACATTTTTGAATATAACAGATATATTATATGACCACCATACTGAAAATTGTTCTGATATTGACAATGCAGAAAAAAACACAAATAAATTTACTATTAATAGTGCATCTGATAAAAATATCCGTGACCATATAGATATAGAAATGGAATCATTAAGCATTAAAGAAAATACGAACCTTTCAAATAATTTTATTTTTGACACATTTAAATCAAATGCTTTTTTTATAGTTTTAAGCCTTTTTATTCATTCGTTTGTAGAAGGTACCGCGCTTAAAATGTATTTCATTTTATACTTTTAAAAGTTTAATGATGAATTGATATATGCATTAACTATTAAATTTTTTTTGTAAAGCATTATGTATATATACTTTTTACAGAATAAATATTTTTTTTTTTACTTATATAATTTATTTTATTATTTTTAAAGGTTTACTTATTGGAAGTTTAAAAGATAAAAATCCTATTATAATAGTTGGCCTCTCGATGATAGCACATAAATGGGCAGAGTGTTTAATGATCTATAAAAATGCTGTCAAGAAGACAAAAGTAAGATCAGGAGAATATTAATATATATTTGTTTCTAGAATCTATATTAAGTTTGTATATTTTATAAGTTGCAAAGATATAGAAACCTTTTTATATTCACCTTTTTTAGGATCCAATTTTATCCTCTATATACGCATGGTCCTTTATATTATCCTTACCATTAGGAATTCTTGTTGCAGTGCTATCGTTTTCATCAAGTAAAAACTCAATCCCCCCAAAAAATTATTATATTAAATTAAGATAAATAAATTATTACTTTTTAATTTGCAGATGAATTTGTGGAAATCATTTTTAGTTCAATTGCTTGTGGATTTTTTTTGTATCTCTCCTTTAATGTAATTACTAATAAAATTTAAACATAAAATAAATAAAAATAAGTAAAACTAATATAAAGTGATATAAATTCGTTATATTATATATGAATATATTTATAGATGACTAAAGACATAACGGTGACGAAAGCTAACAAATTCTATATCTCATTTAGTTATTTTTTTGGAGTGTGTGGGATGTCAACATTAATGATAGTATTTAATTATTTAGAAAAATCCAATGTAGTTTAAAATAGTCATCCCCATTTCATTCAAATGAAATTTTCTATAATCAAATTTTTTATAATTTTATAAAATTTACACTATCAAATTTGTATATTATATATTTGTTTCTTTCCATTTTTTTAATTAAATTGCTAATAAATGATTTTTTATAGTTTCATTATTGATGAAATATGTATATGTTTTCATTATTTGTTCTATCATCCGTGCGAAATATAATACTTATACATACATTGTTAATAAATATTACAATATTCATTTTGTTTAAAAAATATAAAATAAATCACTATATGTTTATGTATACATTTTTTTAATGTTCATATATAATTTTTTTTTATTTCTATTAACATCGTGTGATATTTACAACTGTCACATTGATAAATATATTTTATAAATTCAAAATAAATGGATTAAGTTTATACTTTTTATTGTATATTGATAGATAATAATATTTTTGCTTACAATTTTGTATTTTTCAAAAGGTTTAAAATATTTAAAAAAATATAAAAAGGGATGTTCAAACATAAAACGTAATTATATAAGTGTTATTTGTTATAACTATTTGTCTAATGATAAAATGCTAATTTTAACTTAATACATTTGTATTAATGTTATTTTATAAAGTGTATCTTAAGAAGAATTGCAATTTCTTTTAAACAGTATAATTATATTTTGATATTTTTACGTATATAACAATTTTTATTAATCCTTTTAAATTGTTATATGTATTAAATCAAAATTAAAAACATATTTATATGTTAATTTATTGAATTCTACAATATTACTATTTTGTATAATATTTTGAACATATATATTAATCCGTATCAATTTTAATTTCGGATTTCCTATAAAAACTGTTTTTTCTTGATGATTTACTCTTCAATATAAACACATTATATTTAAAATGTTAACATTGTATTCGCATAAACTTAAGCAATAGTTTTGTACATATTAAAAATACTTTTTATTGAGGATATATTTTGAATGATTAAGGCAATGCTATATATTTTATGATTATTACCATTATTTTAAAGTAATTCTAGACATATTCACAAGGAACTGTGCATTTTTTCAAAAAGATACTTGTGACCTAATAAATGTTCCTTTATATTTCCACGTTATTTATATATATTGGGTTTATTCAAAGTAGATAGAAACTGTTAAAATATAATTCAGTTCAATAAATACGTAAAATTTCTTTTATAATACATCTCTTTATATACTTTGGGAAATACTTATTAGAATAAACAAATTAAATATATATTCATAAAACATCATAATGAATATATGTTAAGTTGTTAAAGATTCAAAATAGTAAATATTTCAATAAATCAAAACATAAACGACCAAATGTATAGAATGGGAAAGTGTTTAAGAAATGAATATAATTCAAGTATAACTTAATAAAGATAAGGTTAACAAAAAAAACATTATATAGTAAAAATTGCATTTATAAAATAAGATATTGTAGTTAAGAAATTTACTATAAGACATAAAATACTATTATAACAAAAAAATGTAGAATAGTATGCACATTTTCAAAATAATGATTGACAGAAATAAATAATAGGTTATAACATTAAAATAGAAAGACTATTTACGAAAGTTCATGAACTAAGCGCATTATGCTATATATAATACGCATTATAATTCGAACTTGTATATAATTAAAACATACTTCTCATAATTTAATATCAAATATATTCATAAAAATTATGTATATGTTAATAATTTAATATAAAGACAAACAAAATGATTATGATACAAATACCTTAAAATAATTTTGATATATTAATTATAAATATATGTAAAAACTCACATATAATTTTAATTAAAAAATAACAATTATCAAAACATAATAGATATGGTCAATTAAATGTTAATAATACATTTTTAAATACTATAAAATTAATATAAATAATATTTATGTAGTGAATAACATTTAAATATTTAAAATAATAAATTAAAATAAATAATAAAATTATTGTTGTAATTAATAAATATTTAAATATATTATATAATAAATATTATAATTATTATTAAAATAATAAATGGAAAATTAACAATTTATTAATATATATATTTTTATTAATATATATTTTTTTATTAAAATAAATATTAAAGTTTTAAAATAATAATAAAATATTAATATTAAAAAATTAAATAATATTTTAAAACATAAATTAATTAATATAAATAATTAAGTTAAAATAAGATTAATTTATTTATTAAATGTAATATAATTAAAATATTTAATATAATAATTATCGTTAATTATTTAAAATAATTTTAAATTTTATAATTAAATGTAATTTATATTTTATTATTTTTAAATAGTATATAATTAATATATATTAAATTAATATAAATTACACACACAATATAATAAATTTAATATATTATTTTATTATTTATAATAATTAAAATAAATAATTAATTATTTAAAAATATTAATGTTAAAATATAATATTTACATTATTTAAAAAATAAATATTATTTAGTATACTAATTATTATTTTATTTTTAATATATTAATATCAATAAGAAATTATTCATAATTCATGTTTTAAATATGAAAATTATTATATATTATTTATTAATTTATATTAAAATATTAATATTAATTAATATATTATTTTATATTTAATATTATATTTTATATTTAATTAATTAAACGATAATAATAATTATTAATTGATATATAAGCTATATATTATTATTTAATTAATATATTAATTATTATATTAGTTTATATTTAAAATATTATATTATTAATTATTATTTAATTATTAATTTTAATATATAAATTATTTATATTAAATATTATTATTTAATTAATATATTAATTATTATATTAGTTTATATTTAAAATATTATATTATTAATTATTATTTAATTATTAATTTTAATATATAAATTATTTATATTAAATATTATTATTTAATTAATATATTAATTATTATATTAGTTTATATTTAAAATATTATATTATATTAAATAATTATATATATAATATTTTTTATAATTATATTTTATATGTCTTATTGTTATAAAATAAATTCTACAGTAATATATTAAAATACTAAACATATTTTCTTATTTCTTACAAAATGTAACCCATCATTTTTTATATATACCTTTTGTGTTAAATATGACAAATATTATTTATATATTATTTACTGTCTCTTTTCATTTTAATTATATAAACTTACATTTTATATTCACCTTATTATTTATAAAATTATTTGAACATTGTAAGCTCGATTTTACTATTATTTATTATGATTGATTTTTACACAATGAATTAATGTTATCTTATATGGAAATATCATTTCCATGTTATGACTTAAACAAATACCATTTTAGTAATCTTGTTACTCCTTTGTCTTTCCATATGAATTATACCAATTTTGAAATAATTTATCTTAATTAATAAGCAATAAATATTGAATCATTCATTTAATTTGTCGTTTCATAGAAATGTATAAATTAGTAACCACATTTTATGTTCTTTATACATTATATTATCTACATTTATATATAGCTTAGATATAATCATATTTATTAATCTTTCGAATATCATATATGTTTAGATGTAATGTAGAGAATATGTTTATATCACAAATAACTCTAAAGGAACAATATTTAAAAACACTAATTTACACAACCATATGTTTGTGCTTAAAATATATTATTAATACAGTTTTTCATGACAGTATTTCAAAATGGAACTATAGCTATGTATCTACACCATTAATCATATTACTATCATTGTTAAATCATACAAAACAAATTAATGCAAAAATACAAAAATAAAATTAATTATGTTTAGTAATACAAATATTTAAAAGAAGAAATGCCTTTTATTAACTATATGTTTATATAAATATACTAATTTTTGAACTTTTAAAAGTAACTATTTAATAAAAAAGACGTAATCAGTTGAACCTTAGTTAATTTATAGATAACAATACATTTTAATCGAATAGCATATATAGTATTTCAATTTCCAAATCTATATGTATTGGTATCATTAAACATCCATTTAACAATGATACGTTTTTTATAATTTGTAGTAATAAATCTATGTAAAGACCAAATATGTTACGTTTTAATATTTTATAAATAAAAAGCCTTTTGGCAATTACATTTTTTTAATAAACATTCATAAACATTACTTGAAAATGTATTATACAATGCATAATGAAATATATTTTCAAAAACAATTTTTGATCGATTCACCTAAATGTATAAAAAATACTATTATATAATTCTTAATATTATAAACCTAAAATACCCCTATTTAATTTAATATATTAACCCTTTAATAACAAAATATTTTGCATAAACACAATGGGAACATTAATAATTCTATTAAGTATTATAAATTACAATGTTTTAAAAAACACATCCTTTAACTTTCTGAATCACCTTATTTCAATTAAAAAAATCTCCCTATATATGTTTTTTGAAATAGAACTATGTCTTTTCAACATTAATACAAATATCTTATTAAATTTCAACCTGATATAATTTAAGATGTGAAATATTATTTACAATCTAATAAAATGTTCCTAAAATATATATTTTTACATGGAAATTTAAATTTTCTCATATTATTGTTGTATTCAATGAGAAAATAATGTTATACATACAGTATTAAACTAAATTCATATTATTTTATGATTTTTAATGCAATGCACTTTCAAATTATCATAAAAATATAGTATAAACTTTTTATTGAAATAATAATTGTCATTCTACAGAAAAATCACAATTTTTTTATCAAATATAGTGGCATACATTTTACTATTGTTTTTATATTATATACATTTCTAACAAAAATATAAATATACATATTGGGCAGTTATAATTTTCTTTATATTTCCCATTTATAAACAAAAATGTAAAAATATACTTAATTTTTTAGGTATGCACATAAATATATACAGTTTTTTAAATTATATGATAATATCGTAGTATGTTTTCCCTATTTTATTTTAATAAAATGAAATAATACATTTAATGCATTTTGTATAGAGCATCGAGTGTGAAATATGCGTATGGAATATCATATAAGATTTAATATATTTTTATATATTAATTTATTTTTGTGTTTGTGATGTAGAGATTAAAATAATTGCTTTTATAGTTTATATATAAAAAAAGGGAAAAATACATATATATTTTAAAATATGTATTAAGTCTATAAAATATTTACAATATTAAAAATAAACATTTCAAAATACAATATAAAAAAATACAAATATATATTATAAAAGTATAATGCATTTATAATACTAATAATGATATTAATATTTTCTTAATTTAAAATATAATTTTATTAATAAATCCTATATACTATATAATTTCATTTAAAATAGGAATTATTGCAACGTTCTTAACACATTCCTAATATTTACTAATACATTTTATTTGTTTTATTCCAATTTAATATTTAAAAATATTATGAATACGATTAAAATGGTTAACTTGTTCTGTTTAATTTAGCCAGAGTTTTAATTTCCTTCAGGGTTTGCTTTCTTTTTAGTTCTACCTCTTTTGGGTTTTGTTTCTTCAGTTTGATTAACTGAGGTATCGTTATTATTTTCCTTATCTGATTTATTTGCATCACTTTTATTACCATCATTTGAAACACTTTTCAAATCTTCATTTTCACTTTTATTTTCATTTTTTCTTTTTTTTATCTTTTCAGCTTTTGGCTTCCTTTTAGTAGCCCCTTTCCTTCCTTTCGGAATAACTGGAAACTTCTCATTATTCACTTCATCATTTTTATCCTCGTTATCATCTTTCTTTACTTCCGAAGCTGCGCTATTATATCCTGACTTTTCAGACCCACTACGCCCTTGTCTTTCTTCTTTTTCTTCTTTTTCAGCGCTTAAAATATTTTCCCTTTTCACGTTTTTTCCTGCATTTTGTTTTTCATTATTGCTTATATCTCCACTAATGCTTCTACTTTTTTCTTCGCTCCTACTGTTTTCTCCACTTACACTTTTACTATGACTCTTACTTTGTCTACTTTCCTTTTCTGAATGATATTTGGAGTCTTTGCTTGATCTATCCCTTGAAGTACTGTAATTATTTTTTTTCTTTTTATAAGTTCTATCATCACTTAATGAATTACTCGATTCACTTCTACTATATTTATTATCTCTTTTCTCGTCAGAAGAATAGCTTCTTTTGTTTTTATTTCCATCTCTTGTTTTTTCCTTTTTATCATATGAAGTATCACTATCTGTCTCATATTTATTATGTCCTTTACTTGACGAGGTACTATATTTACTGCGTCGTCGCGATATATTTGATTCAGATTCATCACTATATATTCGCTTTTTTTTATGTCGTGGACTATAATAATCACTTCTATGCTTTTTTATGTAAGATAAACTCCTTTTATCTCTTCTAACTTTAATATTTGTAACCTGATCATGGACTTTAAATTCTGCACGATCAAATTTTTCAATTGCATATAGCATTCCATCGCGGTCAACAAATTCCACGATACCTTTACCATGTTCAATATTGGCATATCCCACATCACCACATTGCCTCATTATGTCTTTTAAATGTTGCCATTTACAATTATCTGGTAAATTGCTAACAATAATTCGATGCTCTGTTCTTAAAGGTGGGCCAATCCCGTCTTCTTTTCTTCGATATTTTCCAAAGCTAACAAAATTAATAAAACACAAAAATATTATTTATTTCACGTATTATTGTCATATATATTTTTTAAATGATAAATAAATATATATATTGAAACCTTTTATTTTCTCCAGAAAATTCAACACGTAGGCGTTCCCCATCAAATTTATATCCATCTCTTCTTTCTATTGCATATTCTGCATCTCTGAAACGAAAAATATATGAAATAATAATTTCTTGTTTTCCAAAAATATGCAAACAAAAATGTTCAATATGTAAATATCTATTATGAAATTAATAATACGCTATTTAAATTTTGATTATACATATATTCAATGTAGTAAATTGTGCATTTTATTCTATATCATTGAGGTTTTATAGTTATATATTTTTTGGAGAATAATATATATTTTCTCATTTACACATTTTTTAAGTATTTTCTTACTTTATGTCATAATAATGAACAAACGCATATGCTGTAGAAGTTGATCCTCTTGTTAATTTTATATCAATGTATTTTATACGCCCAAACTAAAGAGGAAACCAAAGATACATGTATAAAGAAATTAAATATTATACATAACATATTAGGCCATATATTGTACAAGCATCGAAATTTATATAAGCTGGGTATTTAAATAGTATATATAAACGAAAAAATGATAATAAATTAACACTATACATGTTTATAAGGAACACATATGCACACATAGTTTTATACCTTTCCAAATAAATCATAGACTTCGTCTTCCACAACATTTCCTGGTAAATTTCCAACATATATACACGATGTTCTATTATACCTTGAAGATCTATAACCCATTTTATTAATTCGTGTTATAATACATTAAAATGTGTGCATTAATATAAAGTAATATATTCTAATAAATTATCAAAAAACACACATGTAAATATAATGTAAATTCGCTTTAGGGAAAATAAGATAAAATTAAAAAATGCAGAAATTGGGTAGTAAAACAAGGAATGTATTCTTAATACACATATAACAAAACAAAAACCCAATTTAAACTATAAAGTTAGCCTTTAAAATGTTAAAAAAATATTCAACATATTTTGTATGCATTTTTTAGTAAGGAATATATATATATTCATATATATAATTGTTTTTATTAGCCAAATACATCATGTAAAATAAAAAAGTCTATCAATTTAATAGTTAATTTTTCTTAGAGAAAAATTATATAGCAAACAAAAATTATGTGAAATATATGCTTAACATATAAATATTTTCTTTTTCTTTAAACCACATTTCATACGTATCAATAAATTGAAATATATAATATATTATAAAAATGTGCTTTCCAAATAATGCTTATAAATGTATAATATTAAAAAAATAAATAAAGGCATTACATATATGTACATAAATATCATCATTTTATGGATATTTATTCATGAATAACTTATTAGGTTAAAAAAATATATTGCATATTGGCGTTGACTTGGGATATAAATGTTTCCTTAAAAACAAATGTATTAAATGCATTAGTAAATACATAATTCATTCTCAAACCTTTTTGTCATTTGTAAAAAATATCATAAATATTAATTGAAATGAATGAGTTAAAAGGATAAAGAAAAATTCCTTTGAACAAATATAATATTACATATTTTGTATTAAGCATGTGTATATATATATATATATATATATAAATTAGTGTGAATTGTTACGTTAAAACTCAAACAATATTTTCCTTTATTTTGGTATTTAATATGAGCATTTTACAAATGAGACAAAATTAAAGTAATAAAAAATTAATAAAGGTAATTGCGTTGTATATATTATAACACACCTAATTGCTAAGAAAATCATAAATCACAAAATATTAAAATATTGTATATGTATCATAAAATATTTACATATTAAGTATATATATTATCATAAGGAATATTACTTTCATAAATTTTACATTTATAAAAAAAGCCATCTTAAATATAGAAAATGTATAAAATGAAATACCTTTTGAGTATTATATTAGATCAATTATTGTATGTTATTTATTACATAGATTAATAACTAATCTATTAGATATCTGTTAAGTTTCCTACATAAACGCTTTCACTAAATAAATAGGTCATGTTAAATTAATATTCGTTTTATTTTTTGATATAATTTAAATTGTAAAATATTGCAAAAATAAAAAGGTTTGTGTTCTAAAAGGTATTCAGATTTATTTGAATTATGTATTGAAATACAAACATTAAATATATTTGTTCGCAATGTATATATGATGTGCAATGTTTATACACATTTGTGTACAGACTTACATAGGTACAACACAGAACAAATATGCTTACTTTTTGTATATGTGGCTTAAATATTATAGCATCATAGTTTACACATGATCAAAGTGTATTTCCTCAAATAAACTTTTGGAAATTACAAAAAAATATATTAGATAAAAAAATGAATATAAAAATATTTCACATAGAGGTTATAATTATAACCACTATTCTAATATATATATATAACATCCTTTAAAATGCCTAGCAATATATCACGGTATAACGACCCTTTCCTTCTCATTTAAAATTTATTTGTAACTCGCTATATTATTATTTTGACGCATTTTGCGTATATTTTCTATATTTATCGTTATATTGGATTAAAGAAACACATAAATTAAACTACCACCTTAAAGAGGGTCAAATATAGGTTTGGATGCATTGAAGAAAAATGTTCACAAAAATTCCTTCTCGTTTTTCCAACTATGCATATATACATCAAAAATTGTTTTTTTTTCTCCCATTAGTTCTGATATAATTACTCGAATTCCTCTATTTTAACATAATTTTTTTCACAAATTTTTCTTAAATTGTGTATATCGACTGATTTGGGGCGTTCTAATGGATACATTAAACCTCGGGATAAAACTAATTGTGACATTACACCTATCGCTCTAGAAATAGCAAACAATACTGTATAATATTCGGGGTACTTAATTCCATAATGATATAATAATGAGCCACTATAACAATCTACATTTGGGTAAGGGTTTTTAACTTTCCCAGCTGCTGAAAGAATTCCAGGTATTACTTTGTAGCACATTTCAAGTATTTCCACTAATGGATCATCTGGAAAGTTAGCTAAAGCAAAATTTCTAAAAGCTAAAAATCGAGGATCAGGAACTCTTAAAACTGCATGACCATATCCAGGTATGACTCTTCCAGAATTTAAATAATTTTTTGCGTATTTTTCAATAAATTCATATGATGCTTTATTATCACCTAATTTGTTTTTTATATCTAGCAAAAATTTTAGACATTCTTGATTAGCTAAGCCATGCAAAGGCCCATATAATGCAATAGCACATCCGGAAAAGGACAAATATGGATTTCCTAATGTACTTCCTATTAAATGAGATACATGTGCACTTGCATTTCCACCTTCATGGTCACTATGCAATAAAAAGTACAATCTTAACAAATCTTTTACTTGATTATTATCGTAGCCGATCAATTTAGAAAAATTAGCTGACCAATCAAGATCTATGTCTAAATTAATTCCTTCTCCTTTTTTAATAGAATTGTCAATAAACGTTCTTTTAAAAATATATGCCCCCACAACTTGAATTTGAGCAATTAAAGAAACAGCGTCTTCTAAAATATATTTCCAATAATCTTTTTTTAATATTCCTTCAGAATATTTTATTTTAAATAAGGATAATGATTCTAAAAAAGAAACAGTACTTATTAACTGACTCATAGGGTGTGTAAATGGTGGTATGCTATCTATAAATTCAAAAACAAATTGTGGAATTTTGTTTGCTCGGCAATATAGCTCTCGTGAAAAAAGTTTTAAATTTTCTACTCCTGGTATTTCTTTTGTTAATAAATACCATAGCATTGCTTCGGCCATGGGATATTTACATGTTTCGTCCCATTTTGGAAAATCTTTTAAAATTCTATCTACAGACCTACCTCTAAATAATATTCCCTTTTTCTTCTCTAAAATCGATGTATCAGTAATTAAAGCTATAGTATTTCTTAAACCACCAATCACATTATTAGGTGTACATATAGATATAGGCGTATTGGGGTATGTATAAATAATTGTTTTTAATTGTTCTCTTGTTTTCTTTATGCAGTCATGTGTTTTTTCCTTCAAAATGTTCATAATTATAGATTCTTCACCATCTATGGTATTAATATGTTGTTTTATCTTAGAATAGTTTTCAATATATAAGTTTGGTTCATTTATATTATTAGTAGAAAAATAACGAGCATGATTTTTGTTTAAAATATTCTCTTTTTTTATTGGAAACATACAAGAATAAACGGAAGGAATATACGTTTTATTCTCATTTACAAATTTGTCATTGCAGATATTTAGTTGTTTTTCACATATTTTTTTTTTTTGTGCACTATGAAAAAATACTTTTTTATATTGGGATTTAAATATATCAAAATCTCTTTTATTTTTTGTAAATGCAGCATTACGTGATATGTTTCTTATTTTCTTCATTTTTGCAAAAAAATTATGTGTTACACTTTCGTTTTTTTTTGCGCGCGGATTAATATATCTACACTGCTAATATATAATTTCCCTTTAAATTGCAAATATTATAAAATACAACCTCTTATGAATTTTGTGAAATACAAAGAACATGATGAAACAGTATAAAACAAATAAAAAAAATGTTTTTTAATTATTTATTATTATTACTATGATTTATTGTTTTGTTTGCCTTCTTTCTTTTTGTTCTTTTAATCGATTGAAACCGCATAGAGAAATTAAACTCAGCTTAAAATTATATTTTTGCACACTTTATTTTATTCTTTGTAAATGCATGTGTAAAAAATATTTTTAAATTTTTCTTAAAAATGTAATAAATATTGTTAATTTCATATGTATATATTATATTATTATATAACTCAATGATTTTTAAAAAAATATTATATTTGCAGAAAATTATTAGTAGTATATATATTACCCATATTTTATATTAAAATGGTAATTTTTCATTTTTCCGGCATTTATTTTATTTTTTTATTTGCATATAACAATGTATTTATACATTTGTGCATGTCTATATCAATTAGCTGTATAGCTCATAATAATATATGACGTAAAGTAATATATATCTAAATGCAAACAAGTTGCTTCTTCATTAACTTTAGTGTATTTATTTTAACTTATTTATTTTTTAATTAATGTCATTGAAAAGATAATGGTACACAATTTTCTACATTCTCGTTTAAAACGAAAGATGTGATTATTACATGGGCATGCGCAATTAATATCAAATGTGGATTTATTAAAATGGTTTATCTCTGTGTTTCTGTATACAATGAAAATGATGGATTAAGCATAAATAAAAAGGGAATAGCTCAAATGAATATTTTATACAGTTTTATTCATACACGTAAATAGTGCAATTTCACAAAAAAAATACTAACTGTTGTAGATCTTTAAAATTGCATAATTGTTCTTTAATAATATATTAACATTATTTTTCGTCTATTTAAAGCAAAATTATATATCACAAAAAAAATTATATATTCATAATATTATTCGTGAAAATGCATCAAAATATATAAGAATAAATTAACATCGCCTTAATACAGAAAATCAATGTTTCTTATTTTTTCCACGAAAACATAAAGGAAACCTTGAAATAAAAAATGGGGTTATAAACAAAAGCACAAAATTTTCTAAATACACAAAATTTATGTGTATATTACAATTTGTTATTTTATATTCATACAAGTTCATATAATTATTTTCACATTTTCATTTTTATAAAATATATGAAAAATGCACAAAATATATAAAATCGAATATTTTTATATAATATATGCATTTTAAATAATAAAAATAAAATAACCGAAAATAGCGGTGATAAGAATAGCCTAGTGCTATAGGTACAAAAAAAAATAATACCAATTGCTATAATACGTGATTACAATGTAAGGTTGTATAATAAATGGCAATAATAGAAATTTCTATTTTTTGGGGGGTCTGGAATTAAGTACAAAACTAAAAGGTATCATTTAATTGGGTATCCTTGAATAAATTAAAAAATATTAAAGAAAATATCATTTAGCAGTTAGTATATATATATATGGGGTAAAAATAAAAACATGTTAGGTATGCGTTAAAAATGCTAATTAAAAATAATATTTAATAAAATCGATAAAATATAGATTGATTTGGATACAAAAATTTTAAATAGTTTAATCTGAAAAATAATTACAAATGGGAAAAAAAGATAAAAAAAGTAAAGAAAAAAAGGAAAAGGCAAAATTGAAAAAAGAAAAACAGAAACTTAAGTCATTAAAATCAAAAAAAAAAAAAACAAATAGTTTAAATGATGAGGATTTTGAAACAATATGTTTATACTATGAAAATTTAAATAAAAAGAATAAATATGGTCATATAAATATAAACACGACATCAAACAACAGTTTTGTAGAATGTGAAAAACCAAGCCCAAGGTCTAATTGCTCTATTACATTTATTAACGAAGAAGAATTTCTTTTATTTGGGGGTGAATATAATAATAATAATGAACTAATAGCATACAATGATTTATTTAAATATAACGTAGTAAAAGATAAATGGAAATATTATTTTACAACATGTAAAAAACCAAAACCGCGATGTTCCCATCAAGCAGTTTATTTTAATAAAAAATTGTACATTTTTGGTGGGGAATTATGTACGAATACTCAATTTTTTCATTATAATGATTTTTGGGCATTTGATATAAAAAATAATGTCTTTGAAGAATTGGAAACAAAAAATAACAAAGACGATAAACCATCGCCACGAAGTGGGCATAGAATGATACTATGGAAAAGTTCAATAGTTATGTTTGGTGGTTTTTTTGATAACGGGAAATCAGTAGAATATTTTAATGATATATATATGTATATAATAAATAGCAATAAATGGATTAACTTGACAAACATATACACAAATTCATTATTTAAAAAGTTAGCAGAAAGTAGTAATAGAACCACTCCTGGTAAAGATAGTCAAAATAATGATATTAATAATGTATCAGAAACCGTAACAAATGAAAAAAAAAAAAATAGAAGTAATGACTCTCAAATTTTGAAGAGCAAATTTTTTAAAAATTTTGATCTCGATTCATATATGCCATCAAAAAGATCAAGTGTGAGTTTATTCACAGATATAAAATTTAAAAATATTTATATTTATGGAGGATATTCCCAAGTAAAATGTACTTCAAGAAACGCAATTGGAGTTTACTACAACGATTTATGGGTTTTAAATATAAACTTTGTGTGTGAAAATAATATTTCAGTTAATTTTAAAAAATTAAAAAAAAGCACATTTCAACCATCGAAAAGGGTGGGATTTAGTACATGTGTTTATAAAAATTCGCTATTTTTATTTGGTGGTGTTTTTGATCAAATTGACCAAAGTTCTTCGAAAAAAAATACCAACAAAGGAAATAATTCAAATTCAAAAAATAACAACCAAATAGAAGAATCCTTAAATATGAATTCCATATTTTTCAACGATTTATATGTATTCGATATGAATAAAGAGCATTGGTCTTATTTAAGTTTAAAAAATATAGAAGCACCAAATTTAAAAAAAAATACTAAGGAATTAGAAGAAAAGGGATCAAACAAATTAAAACTGAAAGAAAATAATGAAAATAACAGTAATAATGGTGATATTTTAGTAGTAAATGAAGAAAAAATAGAAACAGAGGATGAGATAAAATCGTCGAGAAAAAAGAAAAAAAATAAGCTCAAGGATACTGACTTTTTAGATAGTTACGATTCAACCAATTTATATAATGATGACAATGATGATGAATATTATTCTAATATTTTTGTATATTTTGATGAAAATGGAAACAAAAAAATTATACAAATAGATAAAGACGAAGGTGAAAAATCAGAAACATCGAATGATAAAAAAGAATGTAATAGCGATATTACAAAAAACGAAGAATCATATATATTATCAAATAAGGAGGAAAAGTATAATATTGTAGATCAAAATATTGATAATAATTATTCAGTCGCTAAAAATTGCTCATATTTGAAGGAAAATAATAATAATAATACTGAATTAAATAATGGTAATATAAATAATTCGAAAGAGGAAAAAAATAATTGTTGTATAAATGGAGATATAAGTAATTTTATTATAAAAGCAGAAGTAAAAGAAGAAATACATGAAGAAATAAATGAGATAAATAATTTAGCAAACTCAGACATAGAAAGCAATAATGAAGAGCATAAAAAAATGAAATTCATAATAAATGATATCGAACCTATAGGAAGAATAAATAGTCATATATTTGTAATAAATAAAGACTTATATTTATTTGGGGGGATGTATGAATATAAAAATAATGAAATTATGCTTAACGATTATTGGAAAATTAATATTTTTAAAAGAGAAAAATGGAATTTATTAGATAAAGGTAATTTAGATGAAATATATGTAGAAGAATCTGATTCGAGCTCTATTATATCAATTGATGATTCCAACAAAGACGAAAAGGAAATTGAAGATTTAATACTTCATAATAAAATTAAAAAAATC
Source organism: Plasmodium berghei ANKA (assembly GCF_900002375.2). Taxonomy (NCBI): domain Eukaryota; phylum Apicomplexa; class Aconoidasida; order Haemosporida; family Plasmodiidae; genus Plasmodium; species Plasmodium berghei. The sequence continues at coordinate 290,932 of NC_036163.2, forward strand.
GAAAATAAAATAAAAATGGAAACATTTGGATTAAATTTTGATCCTAACGAAAGTTTAAATGAATTTTTTGCAAGAACAAAACAACATTGGTTGAAAGAACTTAACATTCCAAATGAAAATAAGCAAAGTAGAAAAGATGCTTTTATTTTGTGTGAAAAAAAATACGTAGAGCTTAAAGTATATTACAAAAAAATTGATAAATACAGGGAATTGCTCCTAGATGAAGAATATGACGGAAGTGTAGATGACGACGATTCAAATGAAAATGAAGAAAATTCCTCTTCCATCAATGATTGATCGAATTGATAAGTTACATATATGTATATCCTTTGTATACCTATTTATAATTTTTTTTTTTGTTTTACAATATTTTTAATTTTAATAAGACTGTTATTCCTTAAATATATTATTATTTTTTAAGGTATGCTTAACTAAAAATATGCAAATACGCTTATATATTATAAAAAGTAGTAGTAATAATAATGATAAACTTTTAAATAAACATATTAATTATATATTTTGGAAACATGAATTAATCTTTACATTAAACAAATAAATATACAAATAGGTGCTACTAAAATAAATATTATATTAACGCAAATAAAAATATAAAAAGCTATGAGCCTTTCTCTTAGAAAATTGCTATATATTTCTACAACTCCATTATATGTGTTTTCTGACTGTTTTTTATTCAGTGTTTTCACAAATTACATTATCAAATATATTATATATCATTTGGCATCATAATATATATAATCTAAAAATAACGAAAATGCCAAAAGCATCATTTTCCATTCTGGGTTTTGAACATCCTCAAAATTTAAAGTGTAATTATCAATATCTCGTTTTACAAATTTTAAGAAAGGAACTTCTTTTCGTAAATGTGCTATTCGTTCATGTGTTTTAGCATCACGTAAATAATAGTTGCTAAATTTAAATGGTCCAAATGGGCATGGACATAAAATACTCATTTGGCAACATGTATCATCCATATAAATAATCTTTTTATTTGATGCATCGAACAAATCAAATTTGAAAGAGCAACAACTAAATGGAGGTCTTATTGTACCAATTAATTTTTTATTATTATTATTTGAAAAATCATACATTTTAATAATTGGTCTATTTAAGCAGCATATTGTAAATGAACAATCTTTTTCAACCATAATATCCGGTTTAACTAATTCTTTTCCATAACTTAATATTTTCATATTAATTGGGATACACATTTTCGGCAAACAATTTCTACTAAAAAATTCAGAATTTTCAATGGCAGTAAATTTTAAAAGCTCATTTCCTGCATCTAAAATTAAATATTTATTATTGAAATCGAATTTCATACCCATGACATAATCAGCTAAAAACTCTCTATCATCAAATTGTTGTTTTATTCTACAACCTTTTAAGGGGGCTAAGACAGTTCTCCAATCATTAAAAAACATAGCCATTTGTTGTTGTGGTGGGGGAATTATATACGGGTATTGTTGAAAATTCATATTTGGGTAATTCATATTTGGATTATTCATATTTGGGTAATTCACATTTGGATTATTCATATTTGGGTAATTCATATTTGGAATATTCATATTTGGGTAATTCACATTTGGATTATTCATATTTGGATTATTCATATTTGGATTGTTCATATTTGGATTGTTCACATTTGGATTATTCACATTTGGATTGTTCATATTTGGATTGTTCACATTTGGATTATTCACATTTGGATTGTTCACATTTGGATTATTCACATTTGGATTATTCACATTTGGATTATTCACATTTGGATTGTTCACATTTGGATTGTTCACATTTGGATTGTTCATATTTGAATTGTTCATATTTTGATTATTCATATTTGGATTATTCACATTTGGGTAATTCATATTTGGATTATTCACATTTGGATTGTTCATATTTGGGTGTCTCATATTTTGTTGGTTGGTGTTCTGATTTTGATCCTTGTTTATCATATTTGATGCATATATTGTTTTTTTTAAGGACGCATTTACAAGTTGATTGCGCATTTTTTATAAAGTTTGTATATTTTTTGTAACTTAATAACACAGAAAAATATATACAGTATATTTTTGTGAAAACTATATGTTATAATGACAGTGGTATGAATAATATTATATAGGCAATTTAATATATTATTTAAAATTATGGGCCTTTAAATTCAATTGAATAAATATATAAATCATTACACTTAAAATAATATGCTTATATTTTTTTTGAACTCAGTCTATATAAATATTAAATAGGCACCTTTGTGCACACTACACACAAAAATATATTCATAAAATTATAAGAAATTTCATGTATATACACAATTTTGCTACCGATTTTCGCGAATAATTAATGCAGAATATATGAATAACATTTTACAGAATACATTTTACAAAATGATAAATTTTGTGCTGCTGAAAAACTTTTTGAAAATGCTTATGCATATACAAATATCAATTATACATTAATTTTCTTGTTTTTTAATAAAATTTGCGTATTATGATAAATGTATATAATTTAATGAAAAGTGATCATTTCATTAATGTCTTTTTTGAAATTAATACATTTTTAATATTTCTTAGCAAAGATTTTTCATGATAAATACATTTTTTTGCATATTTTTGTTTTTTTATGAGTTCTGAAGGATATTTTTTTTATTTTTGTGGTGAATATATATATTATAGACTATATTAATTTTTTTTACATAAATATTTTTACTTATTGTGGGAAATAATATTCTCATATAATTTTTATAAAATAAAATAAAGTTTATAATGATCAGAATGATATATAGGCATTAATATACTTTAAACAAAATGGTGCTAAAGAATCTATTGATTTATATAGTTTTATAAATTTATTAGTGTATAATAAAAGTAAATAATTATATTAAATAAGGCTTAACGACATATCAAAAGTTGAATTTACTTTAAAAACAGAAAGTGTGCAGCAGTATTTATCATTCGCAAGACGGTTATTATCATTATTGTTTATTTCTCCAAAAAAATCTATAATGAAATAAAAATATATAACAAATAAAAAATTATAATTATACCTCTTTTACTATATAAACATTGAGCATGCTACATGAAATCTACAATAAGGGGTTATTTATTTATAAAATATTAAAAATAATATTCCTAAAGTATAATATAATAGATTTGACCTTTAAAACATAAAACAAAAGTTTGTGTGAAAAAAAAACTTAGTAAAATGGGGATTCATCCTTTAGTAAATTGTCTGTTACTAGGAAATCAACATGTCCCCCATATGAATTGACACATGTATATATCATGTCTGAAATTATATACTTAACACACATATATATAAGTTCATTGCATATAATTTTTAATATTATAAAATTTTAGTGAAAATATCCATGATATAAAATGAGATATTCATAATAAACATCGCTTTTAAGATTAATATTTATTTAGACTGTGTCCAATAATATAATTATTTAAACATCGTTCCAAATTTTATTGCAATAATTAGTCATAATTTCATCTTTTTAAAGGAATATTCATAATACATATTAAAAAATGCTAATTAATTTATACATTCTTGTAATAGTTAACCCCCCAAAATGCCCATAAAATTGTATGTTTCCAACCTATATTAACACTTATTTGCCTATATGAAAAATCTATGGTATATTTAAATATTTGTATTTTTACTTATATAAAAATGGGAATTTTTTTCTTTATTGTTAAAATAGTTAAGGAAATAAAACGCCGAATACAAATTATGATATAAACACAAAACACACCAATTAGAAAAAAATACAAGCTTTATAAACATATTTGCATATATATATAATACTCGACACTATCTGTAAACATATTCCAAATCTAAAACGCCCTAAAAGCCTCATTTGAACTTCAAAAGAAAATATTAAAAAAAGCTTTATTTTAATATTAATTAAAAAATATACTAAAAAAAAAGTACGTGTTTTTTTGAAAAAAGAAATTAAAGTTTAGTCACAGATTTAGAGAATATGTAAAATAAAAAGCCGTAATATACAATAAAACTGACAATGATCTTTCAAATGTAAGATAAGCGATAAAATTGCCACTAAATAATGGAAATGAATAATAATTGGATAAATTTTATAAGAGAGAAAAAGAACAAACAAGAGATATCATAATCCATAAAAAGGGGCACAATCAATGGAGAGAAATATGTTGTATAAGAAATGGAGATAACCAGTATGTATATTTACAGCTGTTTCTTTATATTCCACAATTTGCTATCTTTCTCTTCCTATATATACAAAATGTACACATATTCCCAAATGGTTTTCTATATATGCATAAATGAATAATGTATTAGATCCTTTACTTTGTTATCATCGTTATATCATTTCTATACAATTTTTTTTATCGTTTGTTTTCTTTTATTATTATTTTTTATTATTTCTCACTTTCAATAATGCTTTAAATACGAAAATGGGTTACGTAAAACGATTAATATTGTTTATAATATGGTTTTATTGCTATATAGAAATGAAAACAAATATCCTTAATCACCATTCTGGTATTTCTACCATATTTGTAAGAGCAAAAAATAATGATAAAAAAAATATGTACCAGTTTTTAATAAGCGATAAAAGTAGAAGTAATAATAATGTGTGGGAAAAAGGAAATTGTTTTGGAAAAATAAAAAAAAAAATGAATTTTAATTCACTTAGCAGTGATGAAAATAATGATTATGAAAGCATTAAAAAAATAGAAACAGATGAAGACAAATATAATTTAATAAAAAATATAAAAAAATATTGTGAATGCACTAAACGTTATAAAAGATTGCCAACACGCGAAGTAAAAATTGGAAATATAAAGATCGGGGGAAATAATAAAATTTCTATTCAAACAATGACAAGTTGTGATACTCGAAATGTCGAAGAATGTGTTAATCAAATAAAAAGATGCAAAGGTTTAGGTGCTGATTTAGTAAGATTGACGGTTCAAGGTGTGCAAGAAGTTGAAGCAAGTTATCGTATTAAAGATATGTTATTATCACAAAATATTACTATTCCTTTAGTAGCAGATATACATTTTAATCCTAAAATTGCTTTAATGGCAGCAGAGGTATTTGACAAAATACGAGTTAATCCTGGAAATTATGTTGATGGAAGAAAAAAATGGGTAGATAAAGTTTATAAAAAAAAAGAGTTTGAAGATGGTAAATTGTTTATAAAAGAAAAATTTGTACCATTAATAGAAAAATGTAAGCAATTAAATAGAGCTATAAGAATTGGTACTAATCATGGCTCTTTATCGTCAAGAATGTTATCATATTATGGTGATACACCATTAGGTATGGTTGAATCGGCCTTTGAATTTTCAGATTTATGTATAGAAAATAATTTTTTTAATATAGTTTATTCTATGAAAGCATCAAACGCTTATGTTATGATACAATCATATAGATTATTAGTGGCTAAACAATATGAAAAGGGAAATGATGTATTATTCCCAATACATTTAGGTGTTACTGAAGCTGGGTTTGGCGATAATGGACGAATAAAATCTTATTTAGGTATCGGATCATTATTGTATGATGGAATAGGTGATACTATCCGCATTTCTTTGACTGAAGATCCATGGGAGGAATTACATCCTTGCAAAAAATTGATCGAAAATTTAAAGAAAAGAATATTTTATACGGATCAACAAGATTCGAGTTATTTTACGGACCAGAACAAGGGAAAAAATAATCCCATTACTAAAAGAAACAATCGTTACACCACGTTGGATTTTCATAATTTCAATGAAACATTTAGAAATTTTAATAATATAGTAAAGAGAAAAGTTGTCAAAAAAAAAAATGTGATGCATGAGGAATGTACAATAGGTAATGCAGTTACTGTAAAAGAATTAGAAGATTCTTTACAAATATTTAAAGATTTAAATTTAGAATTGGATAAAAATGGAAATTTAAAAAAAGGTGCCAAAACTACTGATATAATTATTATAAATGATTTTGAAAATTTAACAAATGCAGCAAAAAAATCTGTTGAGAAATTAATGGAAGCAGGCTTACATGTATTGATAGAATATGGACCCAAATCTGTGGAGTTACTTAAAAATTTAAAAGTAAATGAACCTAATAAACAAAATATATTATATTATTCAACATTAACATATATATTAGATTTATTAGAAAAAAATAACAAAGATGGAATTGAACATAATAATGTAAAAGGATATATAATAATTTTAAATGGAAAAGAAGATATTAAAGCTATTGAAAAAATTAAAGATTTAAATCCACAGCCTTTATTTTTTATATTAAAACCAGATAATATATATGAGCATGTATTAGTTACAAGAAGATTAAATGAAATACTACACACTTTAAATATAGATATACCTTATATACATTATGCTAATATTGATTCAAATAATTATGATGATATATTAGTAAATTCAGCAGTATATGTAGGAACTTGTTTAATCGATTTAATGGGAGATGGATTAATTGTTAACGTAACTGATAATAATATTACTGCAAAAAAAGAACAAAATGAACAAATAAAAACTAGAGTTGCATTAAATTCATTTTTAACACTAAATATATTACAAGATACTCGTATCCGGCTATTTAAAACAGATTATATATCATGCCCTTCATGTGGTAGAACATTATTTAATATACAAGAAACTACTAAAAAAATAATGAAATTAACAGGCCATTTAAAAGGGGTTAAAATTGCTGTTATGGGATGTATAGTTAATGGAATAGGAGAAATGGCAGATGCCCATTTTGGTTATGTTGGAAGTGCGCCAAAAAAAATAGACTTGTATTATGGAAAAGAATTAGTTCATAGAAATATTCCCGAAGAAGAAGCATGTGATCGATTGATAGAATTAATTAAGAAACATAATAAATGGGAAGATCCATAAGGATTTGATATGAACTTGGGAGGATGTTATGTACATAAGAACTATTTATATTTCCGTATATCTCTATATATGTATATCACATGTATGCCTATGTACTAGCTTATTTATTAAATAAATTTATTGTAAAGGTATTATATAAATTATAATTTTTACAAAAAGAGAAATTCTATAAGTTTGTTTTTTATCCGTATTATTGCTAAGCATTTACATATGTATGCATACATATATATAGCAATTAAAAGAGGGGAAAGGAAATATAAAAAATAAAATGTTAAAACAGGCTAGAAAAAAATAATATATTTATTTTATTATCACATATTTTATATTTATGGATGAAATAACCAAGTTGTCATAATACCAAAGGAAAAACATGCAACATATGTAAATAGGGCAGCCTTCGGGATATTCTTATTTGCTCGAACCTAAAAATATTTCAAGAGAAAAATAACATGTTCACATATTTTTTGTGTTTTAAAACTTTTTATTTTTTTTTAATTTTTTTAATTATTATTTTACTCATTTATATGTTTAATTATTTATAACAAAACTTAATATTATTTTCGTGTATTATCTTTACCCATAAATCGGAAAAATCATAATGCGGCAAATGTGTACTTTGCCTGCAGCCACTCAAAAGTCTATACCCGCTTGATTGCGGTATATACATCAAAGGCTTAATTCCTTTGTAAAAAAAAATGATGAAATATATTAAATAATATAATTCTTCATGTGATAAAGGATATATATATTGCACACATAATTTTTGGTAAAAAAATAAAATACATTCATTCAAATATATGCAACAGCTTTCTCCATTTACACCACTTTAATATTAATGTTTACCTATTCCTTTATGTCCCCCATCACACCATGGTTGAGTTTTACTCGACCCGCACGCGCAATACCAATAAACCTATATTTACATTGTGTTAAAAAGAATTTAACATTTTTATTGCAATTTATTGCATGCTTGTTATAGAAATAATTCTCTTTTTAACGTTCAAGCAAATATGTGAATGAATAATGCAAACACACACACATCCATGTTATGAAATGTGCAAGCACATACGTATTAATTATATATATGCTCATTTCATTTCTTTTTCGTACAATATAATATTTAATACCTTATTTTTTTCTACTTTAACAAGATAAGGATCAACTGAGTCTGTTTTTACGACTGGATCATGAGGCCACCATTGTCCCCAACTCATTTTTTCAAAATATATTTACTTCCCTTTAAAAAAATCGTTAAAATTGTTGTATACACACCGCTGTGTTTATAGTTTATTTTTGCAATTATAATTATATATATACCCTTGTATTTATTTAAAATTGTTTGTCAATGTATAAATTTTTTTGTTTCTTTACTCAATTTTTGATTTTCTTACATTTCTAAAATAAATATTCTACATATTTTTTATTTTAATCCTTTATTATTATTGAAAGAGCAATTCCATGGGTGAACTTTGGCCTTCACGTGTGTTTAGTAAAATAAAAAACTATGCATACATATATAAATAATGGAAAAAATATTTTTAAACTTTTCATTATCTTCCCAAAATATAATATAAATAAAAGAGTATTGTAATTTTTAAGGAGGAAAATTATATGCAAATTTTGTTTTTCGTAAATTTTAATTTTCGTATGCGATACATTACATAAAAACAGTACCTGGACGTACGAATAATAAATAATTATACACATATGCAGCTTTTTTTTCTTTATTTTTTTTCTTCATTTTTTTCTTTTCCATTTTTTTAAAGGAACAATATTGTTCTCAAAACATTTCATATCATATATCATATTATATACAATTTATTATCCTTATATTTCTAACGATTATGTTTCATAATTTTTTTAATTATATGATATGTACTTTTCAAAGGTTGATACAATATATAAAAAGAATTTTAATCACTAGATGCTAGCATAAACTATATCGTTCAAATAAAGTCAAAAATAATAATAAAAAATAAATAAAATTAATCATGTTTTTATTATATATGTACATGTATGCTTTACTACTATATAAATTATATATTATAAATATTTTGGTAATATATTAATAAATTAAAAATGGTACACAATGATTCCACTAATTTGAGTGATTACTCAAATTGTGGTAGACACTAGTATACTTTTCCTTGCT